>NC_054536.1:65977675-66277675 GCF_017654505.1 Polyodon spathula | reverse complement strand
CACTGCACTCCAGGCCGGTGGTGTGTTTACTAGATGAGCCATTAGGGGCCCTTAGTAGAATACTTTATTGTTCATTTGAATAATGTTTTTTATACAAATATCAGGGGAAATTTTCGACCTGTACAGACAACAGCATGCATATTGAGGATATTATCATGAAGAAAAAACAATAGCATTTAATATAATTAACTGGCTTCTTAGACAAACCATTAGGTAACAAGACATACCTGTACTTAAAGAAACAATTCCATTAATGTTTCAAATAAAAAAATAAACAATTAAAAAAAATATATATATATTATATATATATATATATATAAATATCTATAAACATATATCTTAGATATTATATATATATATATATATATATGTGTGATGGGTGAGACCATGTTACTAACACCCAACATTTAGGAGTTTTCCAAACTGTAGTTGGAAACAATGCCACCATCTTTCTGTACAGTATATGAGGTGTGTTCCCAGCTTTGACAACCACACCAGAATTGAAACCAAATGCAGTCGTTAAAGGTAGATATTGATTAATTAGCATTGTGACAGACGTTACTCGGAACACACAGATATTTGTAACATAGTCAATTGAAAGCTACAATTCTGTGAACTGGCAAGATTATCAATCATACATTTTTAATACAGTACCTCTGAATGTCTTAAAAAAAAAAAAAAATCATCTACTGCATCTTTGGGCGGTGCAAGGCAGGGCAGCAGTGGTCCCTCTGGAGGCGATGGCGAGGTCCGGCAGCATCCTGTCCTGGTCCCTCCAATGCTGAAGGGAAAGGCAGGAGCTCCTCCCCTTCTGGAGGTGAAGGTGGCAGGGGCTCCTCCCCTTCTGGCTGCAGTGGGGAAACCAACAAGCATACTAGTCCTCCCAGGGAGGTGGAACCAGCAGGTACTCTCCCTCTGCTGGTGGAGGTGGGAGCGGCACATAGTCCTCCCAGGGAGGTGGAACCAGCAGGTAGTCTTCCTCTGCTGGTGGAGGTGGGAGCGGCGCACAGTCCTCCCACGTTGGTGGAGGTGGAACCAGCAGATATTCTCCCTCTATTGGTGGAGGTGAGAGTGACAAGCAGTCCTCCCACAGAGGTGGAGGTAGAACCAGCAGGTATTCTCCCTCTGCTGGTGGAGATGGGAGTGACAAGCAGCGCTCCCATGGAGGTGGAACCAGCAGGCATTCTCCCTCTGCTGGCGGGTACCTGGGATGTGGACGTTCAGCTTTCACACTCTTGGGCTGTGGATGCACCGATTCCTCCCTCTTGGGCTGTGGACGTTCAGGCTCCTCCCACTCAGGCGCAGGACGTTCGGACTCCTCCCACTCAGGTGCAGGACATTCGGGCTCCTCCCACTTGGGCTGTGGACGCACCAACTTCTCCCACTCCAGGTCTGTGTCCCATCTCTCCCACTCCTTCCTTCCTCTCTGCCTCCTCCTCACCTCCCTCTCTCTCGGCCTGTGGAGGTGATGGGGTCTGCTGCTCCAGCAGCCAAAACCATCCAGACGCACAGGACATCGTCCCCATTGAGTAGGCCTTCTATAAGCTGGGGTCTTCGTATGGGCAGTCCTCTCGGTCATGCACAAACTCCCTGCACATGACGCACAGGGGGAGCCCCTTAAGCCCTCCACTGCTCCTGCTCGTCCTCCCAGTATGGGGGTCCCAGTCTGGTGGGGTCCCGACTCCACCATCTCCTCTCACTGCTGCGGTGGCTTCCAGCTCCTCCTTTTTCCTCCCATCCTTCCTCCTCTTCCTCACTCCAAAAAAATAAAAAATAATAAAAAAAATGAAAACTGCAGTACCTCTTCTAGTCTGAATCCAGGAGGCGCTGGTGATCCCATGCTAGACACCACGTGTGGCAGAAAATGGCGTTGTGGTAGCGTCAGGCCAGAAGGTAGAACACAGACAGGCAGGTACTGCAGTTCAAAGGTGCGGCGTGTGCCGTTTTATTTAGAACAACAAAAATAAATATTTGAACAAAAATAAACACTTGCTCACAGAGCACACGCTCGCTCTCGTACTCTCCAATGTACACCCACCCCAAAGTGCAGAGAGCTGCTGGTATTTATACAGGTGACCATCTCCCGATTAGCAACAAATTAATCACCTAATTAAGAGATGGCCACCTTCTGCAAAAGTTTTAATTAACGTGGATGGGCTTCCCATCCATGCTGCAAAAACAAAACATATACAGAAACAACAAAATACATTTTCAAAACAAAACACAGCGTTCATCAACATTTATATGTTAATAAATATTACAAACACAAAACACAGTACAGAGGCGGAGGCTGAAACCCCATTCTAAAATAAATACTGAACAGGGCTGCTCGCCCTGTTACAGGCCCTAACAGTATCTTAAATACTGAAACCTACACAAACACACAAACATGCACTCAAAACCAAATTAAAAAAATAATAAAAGTTATCTGTACTTTTATTCTTTACATGTTTTACAAACAGTTCACAAACCATGTTTGCTTTTCACAAAGGGTCGGTTGGGCTCCAGGAAATATTCCATGAGAATTAAAGCTCTGGTTATATTGAAACTCTAAAACATTACAAGCTCAGAGGGAACGTGATGCAGCACTTCATGTATCTGCTAGAAAATGAATCAGCTGCTGCTACTGGTAGACAGGTCAGGGGGGTAATAAGTATTTTACATTTTACATGTAGTAATGTCAATGCCACGAAATAATGTACCTTGTACATTTATTATAAATAATAAAATTATTGCCCTACGTGCCTCTACCTCTCCTATTAATACAGCATAATCTTGTGTCGTGAAGTGTGGTTTATTCTCTCGGCGAGTGAACTACCACTTGCTGTTCTGACTACTGTTGGTTGTTCTTGCTCTGTGCTACTGCCGCTCGACATGATCGCTATTTCTACATTCAAAACTAGCCTTGCGGTGAGGCAAGCACATTCTGTCTCTTAAAGGGACTGTTGCCTGGCCCCATTGGATAGCAGATTCCCCAACCTACTCAGTATTGATTGGCTGGGCGTAGACAGTGCACACTAAACGTGCTTGCCTTGGGTTTTTTTTTTATTTCATCAGAATCACACTTTTGGAGAAGCCATTCCCTGCAGGACAGGCACAACTGACTTTAACCACTGCACTTGCAATTGCACTCATTTAATCAGAACAGAGCCCATAGTATTTTATCTATTCTGATGGGTCCAAATCAACAAGTGTACTAAATAATTGAAACATGTACTAAATAACGCATTTTTGACCTAGACGACCTTCCTTAGAAATGTGCAGGGAGTAACGTGAAAGTACAATGGAGTGAAAGTTTCAGAGAAGAAGCGTGGTGGCGGTGGTGTGAGCTGGCATGAATCACGCTAAATTAACGCTGCATGTACTGTATGTGCATGAAGGCTTTTTGTTCCAACTGCAGTGCTGGAATAAGAAAAAAGTCATACAAAACAGCCATAGTGTTTATGGTCAATACAGCAAATAAGAATAATTGTTGTTTTTGTTTTTATTGTGAGATCAAGTTTTTCCACAGAAGTTCAAAGTAACATTAGTTAAAATGTAAGGTTATAGTTAATGCATATCCCATAAATTAGCATTAAAGTATGTACAGTATTTATTGAAAGTACTCCTGACAAAGAATGTTGCAGTTTACTCACCAATATACATCTTACTCACATAATGTCTAAGTTGGAGATTACATCACTCAAAACTTTAACTGGAGTGCTTTAGCATAAGCTGAACACCATGCCAGAGCTCTTTACAATCTACCATTGAAAGCTGATTTGGTTCCTTTAACTGACACTGCAGATATTTTAATACAACATTTTTCTACACAAAACCCATCAGCTAAAAGACCAAGAGGAAACATGCGACCCACTGGAGCAAACACTTTGTATAGTATTTTCATGTATGTAGTCCAGGTGGCTTCTTTAAAAGTTATACTTAAGATGCTGCCCACAAAAGCTTAGCATTGCTGTATAAAAGCAAAAGTATCCATTATTTTTTACTGGGTGCCATGAGACTATTAAGCTTCTGATAATCAAGGAGACAGAGCTTTCCATTAATATGCAAAATCATTACTGTGTGTCATTGTGTGAAGGCTACTGCATAAACCACTTACTACGCACATTTACCACAGTTTGTGGCCAATGTATTTATTCTTTATGGGCAATGGGGAGATATCTAAGTAACATAAAATGATGAAATGCACCAGTCAGTCAATCATGTTCCTTTATTATAAACCCAACAGAATCTTGGACACTGCCTCAGCCAATCAAGATTCATCATTTCAGGTTGTTATCTAGCAGTGAACACCCACTGGTGCAAACAAAAATCCACATTACTGTGTTTTAAACATGCAATATCAATCCACTTTAATTAAAAATGTAAAACAGAAAGATATACCAGAGTATTTGGTGTGTTGAATGTTACTATTTAGGGACTTGACAGAACTGTTGTTAACACTATTACAATGTAATTCATCCTATACCCATTTAAATAAATGCATGTGTCCTCTTTACCTCGCTTAACTGCATACCTATAGCCTGCATCTCCCCAGTTTAACACAAGTTATCCTAATGTTCATGGGTTGCATGGGTCTCCACAATACATTTAGGGAGCTCCTGTTAACTCTTTCAGGACCAAGCTTTTTCAGTGGGATGCTTCCCCAGGACCAGGTGTTTTTTTGGTTATAGTTGACTCTCTTCCTATATAAATTCACGAAAAAAAAAAAAAAAAAAAAACTCTGGGGAACATTATAACAGTAGTTCAGAAACCAAACAAACTTTTACTTTTTTTTTTTAAGTTAAGTATTTTTTATTATGTATTCTGCTTAGAGATACATGTATAAAACACACTATTCCATGACCCGAGTGACCTTACAATACTTTCTGAAAGTTTTGTTGAAAAATATTGATGTTTGAGCAAATTACAAGTCATTGTTTCACCAGAGTGAATGCAATGACATAATACACATTTATTCTCAGATTCTTTATAAGCAATAATAGATGCAACTCTCGATTTATTTTCTCAAAATAAATATTTACAAATAAAATAAGTTATTCATTCCATTATTATCAGTAATAAGGGGAAAAAAAAAAACTTACCTGATAAATTTAGTTCATGAAATAGTATATGCTTATATCTACTCATTTCTTGATACTTATAAATGTTGTAAAAACATATATAATAAAACACAAGACAGAATAAATGTTCCCCTTTTTTTATTCGCTCTGAACAAGTTTTTGTGATATCTTGTTTTTGCTTTTGTTTCTGCCAGGCTGCTGCAAACTGTCTCCGCCCTTTAGACACTAAATGCCCCTCTCAGTAAAAACTTTTGGGAAGGAAACATCAGTCCCTCCCCTGATCACTGATATGCGTTTCAAACCTGTATTGCAAAGTACGGTGGCCCTGTAAGTCATCAAAACGAAGTGCTTTTTTTATCGTGTTTACACGATCGCGGTCCTAGAAGCCCACTTCATTAGAATCATGTTAATACGATCCCGGACCTTAAAGGGTTAAAGATTCAGTTTAACTAGGGCTCCCGATTGATGGATCCGGTAAAGGTGCTCCGCGTGGAGTGCAGGATGCACCCTATAGCCTGGACATCGGCAGTTCAAGACCAGGCTAGTCTACTGCCGACCATGGGCGGGAGCTCTCAGGACGCGGCACACAATTGGTCGAGCTCCGCCTGGAGCACCAGAGACCCCTGTTGACTGGCCGGGCGCCTGCGGGCTTGCCTGTAAGCTGCCCAGAGCTGCGTTGTCCTCCGACGCTGTAGCTCTGGGCCTGGCTGCATGGTGGGCCTGCAGAGTAAAAAGAAGCGGTTGGCTGACAGCGTGTGTTCATCTTCACCGCTCCCAAGTCAGCGCATAAGTTAGCATTAAAGTATGTACAGAACCTTTCAACAACAAAGCACCCCCTAATGTGTTTGAGTGTTACACTGTAAGACAGTGAGTAAGACATTTGTTGATTTTTCCAAATTCGAGGTGTATCTAGACATGTACACTATCATCTGATTCCAACCTCCAAAGTTTTATTCTTAAGTTTTATCATAAAAAGCACTCACATTCACAAGCACAAAGACACGCCAAAGCTTAATACTTTACCTGGTACAGACCAACTTCCATCCACCCAGCACAACCCACCCAAGGCCTTGTTTCTTCTGGGTAACTCTGGCTCTCGGTAAGGTGTGATAATCGCTCTCTTCATTTTCAAAACCTTCCAACATCATGAGGGCATTTCATCCATATGATATGACTCATCTTCTACTTGCTATCTGTCACAAGGATTACAGCAAGCATGCAGTATATCAGACAAACACATATAAAACCCATCACCTTTATAACAGCACCGCTCAGCACACACACGCATCAGGGACAGGTTAGACAAAATAAATACTGGGTTAGGGTAGACAAGTCTCCTCTACTAAACAGTACTGTAGCAATAATGTGTAGAGTCGCACATTAATGTACGTAATCCTACTTGCTTTCAAAAAGGCCAATCATTGAACTAATGATGGGATGCATGCTAATGAGAACTGTTCTGTGATTGGATAATCACAGTCCTGTCTAGTTCCCGACATTACATAACCCCATGTAAAACAACACGGAAGCATCTAAGTGTGTAAGCAATTCAACAACACTTCGGCCTGAAAATAGCTGCCAGGATTCATAACTACTCGCTCGTAACAAACCGATGTCATGGCCTGAGTAAAACACCACTGCTGGAGACAACAAAGACTTCTGGAAGAAAAGATTTGATTTAGAAACGATGGACAAATCAGGAAGCTATGAAACTTTATTTTAAACTGCTTAAACGTTTGCAATAATGAATAAGATCCGAGGTAATTGCAAATGGTGTTTGTGTACAATCTCACTAATCAAAAGCAGTAATGTTAAATCTGATTGAAGCTGAACTGAACTTTCCAAAGTGACATTAAAAGAACAAATCATATCTTTAATGAAGAAAAATACTTTCCATAACTGATGCCGTTTAACGGAAATCAGATGAAGACAAATGTTTTATGAAATAGAATACTGAAGTTACTTAAAACCAAAGTGTTTTATAAAACAGAACCTCCAAATCATGCACATCTGCTGCACAACATGTACAGCACATCCTCTGTATAAAATGCTAATATATATATATATATATATATATATATATATATATATATATATATATATATATATATATATATGTGTGTGTGTGTGTGTGTGTATATGTATATATATATATATATATATATATATATATATATATATATATATATATATATAAACACACATCTACAAAAATTGAATGCATTTCCTGATTATTTCCTTGGTAGTTAAGAAGAGGAAGCACATTTTAGACACTGTTGAAAACAGGAAACACTACAGTAGTTTCAGATCATAGTAAAGATTATTGTGCAGAGGAATTGTAGTGAAAGGCCAAAGATAGAAGAGAGAGATAAGAGTGTGTTCACTGTCAGATAAACAAATCCTCCACTCACACAATATCACACTTTTTATTATCTTTCAAATGACATTTAACATTCATAGCAAGCAAGATGTACTATATAACCCTGTGTGGCACAGCAGAAGCCCTTCTGTTGTAAATAGCGTGGGTGTGGGAATGGAAGGTTGACAGCGATGGGTTAAATCTGTCCCTGCCAGCAACCATAGGTGTGGCCATTCCCCAATTAGGTAATTGATGCTAATTGGGGAGCATTCACATGTATAAAAGCAAGGAGAAATCACTTGTTTGAGAATGGTGTTTGGAGAAGGAAAGCCAGTGAAGGCATTGCTCAGCCTGGCTCTTGTAAACGTATGCTTTAGCGCTCAATCTGCTGCTTTCCAGCTTCTGAGTCTCCTTCCTGCTGGTAACAGTTTGGCCACATGATGCTATCCTGTCACACCCTGAAAACCACAATACTAAGTGATACTGTAGCCTATGTGTTCTTCTAGTGCAACATACATTTTAAAGTTGTCACTTATGAGTCAATGGTCAATTCTTACAGAATTATAACAGAGCCTATATAGTAGAATAATTGTCATCCATCTACCTTCTATGTACAACTGGGGGATTTTCAAATTACGTAACTTGGTGTCTGGCTGTCATATTTCTCAAAACAAATACATTCCTTATTGAAAATTATATATTTTTAGAAATGTAACATTTGAATCTAATCTGCACAATAACTTATACATTTTAAGAACATTTTAGCCTTTTTTGTACTTTCATATTTTGAACCTCATAACTGACCCCTGTACCAGAGATTAATTTTTAAGTTTCAGAATTATGTTTTTACACAAAAATCTGAAAGGATTTAAGTTGTCCCTAAAACATGCATTAAATATGAGAAAAGCCATGTTATGTTGTATTTATACAACGTTTTATGTATAATGAGTATCAAAAGAAACTTATCACTTATATTTGGTTAAATTTCACTAGATATGATCGAAAAATGACACTCTGTTTTAGAGCAGGTGTAGTGACTTTTTATTGTGCTGACTAATAATTGACATCATGAAGATGCTGCAAAATGATCTGTCGATCTTGGGCAGGTGTTGTGACTTTTGGTCTCCCAGTTCTGTCATTGACAGAGTGTGTCTGGTTATACTGTCTCGCCAGGTTTGAAATCTGGCTGTCACAGTCACAGTACGCTGCCTTAATCCAGCCTCCAACATGCCGATTGCACAAAGGCGCTGCTCTCTTGACAGGTGTGGCATATTGGTTTTTTTTGTGATTTTCTTTTGCTTTTATTCAAGCTTGCAACTCAACAGCTGAAATCACTCCATATCCAGTATCCAATCAACTGTCTCACTAATTAGGTGATTAAGTGCATGTGCTTCAGCCACAGTCACTCCAGCGTGTCATGGTCAAGGATGAATGATTGAGTGATTAAAAAGAAACCAAAAAATTTCGGCAATGTTCATCATTTATATAACTTATTTCTTTTTGAAAATAAATGTGTTATAATAGTGATGAGTTTCTTTTGATGACTGACTTTTTCTGTAGTAATGACAACATATCAAAGTTTTTCAAACAAGGTGAAAGGTCAAGAGTTTCTGGAGGGAAGGACTGTAGACAAAGGTAAATAAACTCTACATTATTTTTAAAATTGTATTGTTTAACTCACTAGTGCAGCCTGGCACAGTTGTGTAGCTCATAACCGACACCTCTAGAAATACATGGAAATACAAATATTTACCTCATCGTTAATACATTGTCCTTGGAAAACAATGGCTGTCCTGTTTGTCGAAAATGGACAAAGAAGTGTAATTTCTCATAAACCAACACCTTACAATTTTTCTCATAACCGACACTTCAAAAACAAGAAAATATGTCAGCTAAGAGAAGTTAGTGTCAGTTATGATTTTTGTTTATATTACTTACTTGTATACTTTGAATAATTAATAACACAAAAATCTCATTATATTGATACAGTTTTACATTTCCTTCCAGATCCGGATTTTCTCTTAGAGCTGATAGTAAAGATATCACTGAGATGTCTTTGTATACAGCTAGGCTGAGTTGTGTATTTGTGTGTACAAAAGCTGTTATAAGTTTCAGACAATATGCAAGGCAAAGGGAAAGCTAAGATGAGCAATGCAGAGAAGTGCAGACGATACAACGAAAGGCCAAAAAATGATCTTGAGAGACAAAATAAGTACCTAGCAAAGGAAAGGGAAAGAAGTAAAAAGAAATACATACCAATAAGTGAAGTGTCAGATAGTGTACAGAGAGGTAGAAGAAATAATTGGAAAATGGCTTTTCATAAAAAACAGAAGACAGACTGACAATTAAAGGAACTGACCACTGTCACTCAGCCTGTCACTCCACAATCAACACCACCACATCCTGTAAATCAGTAAATAAGTGTGCAGAAAGGCCCTCTGTATCTGGAGCAAGCAAATGCATGAATCATCATGCACCTCTCATAAAAGTCTTGGGAAAACAGATAGAAATGAATACGTCCAAAGAAGGTTCCTTGAGGAAAGATAAGAAAGCTGGAAAGACAAACAAATAAAATAACCATAGATTCTCCAGGGAGGGTTACTGAAAAAATGCTGAAATAATGCCAAGTGAGTACGAATGTGAAGAAGGCACTTCTTTTTCATAATGTGATGAAAGTTCAGTTTAAGAACATGCCCCAAAAAAATTTAAGCATAGTATTCAAGAAATACAAATTAAAGAAATGTGCAGCCCAGTCACTGCAGAAAAACCACAGGGCTATTACCAGCTTTAAAACTAACCAAAAGAAAGAGAAGACATCTGCTAAGGAGAAACAGAAGATTAACATGTTACAAAAACTTTAAAGGTTGCTGATTGAGTATAAGTTTTAAAAAAAAAATACAGATCAATAATTTGATATAAACGCTGTATCAGTCCAAATTACATAGTTATTTGAAAATGCCCCTATTGGGAGCAAAGTGACAAGCAAGTTTCAAAGGATAAAGAAGCCAATCAAAAATCCAGTTCATCAAAAGCAAATGTTATGCTATAGTAACACTGTTCACTGCCAAGCTGATCCCAATACCTTTTCACTATGTTTATTAAGTGTTTGGTATCCAGTGTTAAGCAAACAGAGGTAATGGTCATTGTCTACATGCAATTTTTAACAAAATAAAAAAAATTAAAACACATCAGACCTGCGAAAATAACACATTTGTTGGCCACCTATTAAACCTACTCTCTGTGCGGAATAGTGTCCCTTGACCCTTTACGGTCCTATGTCAGACCAGGTCCGACATTACAATTTTCCCTTTCCAGTCCTATGTCAGACCCTGTCCAGCATCATCAAAAAGATGTCGAGTACAGGTCTCTAGTCGTTTTTTCGCCGGAAAAAGCCAAGAAAACCTCTCAATGGCTGAGTGAGACCGATAGGAGCCGGGAAAAAATAAAAACAAAAATAAACGGCGAATCTGAGCAATATACAGAGGCCTTGCACCACAGAGATAAGACAGACATAAACAAACAGGATAGCTTCTTCCTCATCCAGCGCTCAAAGAATACCAGACATTTGCAGAGCTTTTTGAGATGTTATAGTAATAAAATAATGCCTTGGATCACATTATTGAGGAGTTTGGTGATAAAACAAGTGATCAGGAGATGATTTATCAATATGCACGACTATGAAGTATGTGATAAATACAGCGAACAAGGGGTGGGGTGAAGCTGGAGATGCAGTACTGAGTCTCCTGTTGATATGCAGTGCCTTTTCAACCTGTTTTACTGTGAAAATACTTTTAAACAGCATGTGTAAAATAAGCAGCGCGTGTGAAAATAAAGTGGACCTGACGCGCCTGACAGGTGCTGAATAAATGGACAAAAGGTTAATGTGGAAATAATTAAAAGCCAGTGCAATACAGACAAGACTCAAAACCAACCAATCAAGTAGTGAATTTTGTTCCTGCCAATCCACTCCCTGTCAGCTCAAATGATGCTCCATCGAAAAGCAGTTCAGGCTCTATCGTACACGGACTGTTCAGTAATTGCTCCATTCATTTCTCAGGCAACTATTTCTTTATTGCTTAGATCAGTGATTCTCAAACTTTTTTGTTCACGAACCACCTGAATTTTGTTTGGATCTCGGTGGACCACACAATAAACAGTATAGCTTACTGAAAAATAAGCACATAAAAAAAAAAAAAATTCACTATAATATTAAGAATAACCGTACTTACCTTTCTTTGTTATAATGCGATGCGTGGGCCTCTTTCTGTGAGAAGTTATTTTAAAGATTGGCATTTAAAAGAACGGTTCTAGTTTACTATTTTAGTGTTTTATTTGTATCCACCTCCACCAGCAGGGGAAGAGTACCTGCTAGTTCCACCTCCACCACTGTGGGAGGACTACTTGCCGCTCCCACCTCCACCAGCAGAGGAAGCATGTCTGCTGATTACCCCACTGCAGCCAGAAGGGGAGGAGCCCCTGCCACCTTCGCAGCCAGAAGGGGAGGAGCCCCTGCCGCCTTCGCAGCCAGAAGGGGAGGAGCCTTCGCCCACGGATGCCAGTTCATCATCGCCCAAGGATGCCTGCCTTCCACCGGGTCCCGCTTCGCCTGGGGTTGCCGAAGGTCCCTCTTCGCCTGGGGTTGTTGAGGGTCCCGCTTCGCCTGGGGCTGCAGAGGATCCCACTTCGCCTGGGGCTGCAGAGGGTCCCGCTTCGCCTGGTGCTGCATGTGTCTCCTTTCCTTCTCCTAGGGTTTCTGAGGGCTCTGCTTCGCCTAAGGGAGCTGCCGGCTCTGCGTCACCTGGGATCGCTGCCGGCTCTGCGTCTCCTGGGGCTGCTGCCTGGCTTGCATCCCTCGGGGTCACTGCCGGTCTTTCTTCGCCTGGGGTCGCTGTTGGTCTTGCTTCGCCTGGGTTCACTGCTATTCCTGCAGGACCGCAGGAAACACTAGGGCCGACGCCTCAGAAAAGGGGGTTGCCAGCTACAAAGAAGGAGGGAGCGGTCAGGAGACCAGCTCCCTTTACGACAGTGTGGCCGGAGGCCCACCTGAGGGTGCTGCCGACTACAAAGAAGGGGGGAGGGGTCAGGAGACCAGCTCCCCCTATTGCAGTGCGGCTGGACGCCTATCAGAGGACACTGCCGGCCACGGACAGGGGGAAGGTCAGGAGACCAATTCCCCCTGCTACAGTCCAGCTGGAGCTTCATGCCAGGAAGACATGGGGGGAGGAGGACCTCCCACCATGGCCACCCCCATGGATTATTCCAGACCACTCTTCTGGGACTTTGAGACTGAGGGTGGAGGTGGTCGTTGGGGTCATGTGTGCTTTGCACAAGGGGAGGGATATGTAACAGGACGAGCAGCCCTGTACAGTGTTTATTTTTAGAACAGGGTCTCCCCTACCGCCCCTGTGTTGTGTTGTATTTGTTTTATGATTAATTTATTGTATTTGTTATTGTTTTGACAGCATAGCTGTGCATTTGTTTTGTTATTGTTTTGAAGATTTATGTATTTATATATGACGGTGAAGTGCCATATTGTGTTGTTGCTTTTGTTTGAGTGTGTTCTGGCAGAGGCAAGGTAGTAGCTTGTCCTCTGCCAGGAATAATTAATAAAAAACCTTGTGCAGAAGGTGCCATCTCCCGAGTTAATTATGTAAATAGGCAAGATTCACAGCCTACAACTACCGTACAATCAGAAAAGTTTGTTTTATGTTTTCGTCCCGGCATTACTGGACAGCACAAATACAATTAAAAATAATAAAATAAAAAAAACAGATTTTGTATACTTTTTTTTTGTTTGTTTGTTTGTTTTGTTTTTTATTTGCGTATTATTTCTGATACACCATGTTGTACATCGAGAGGTTTCCTGGCTTTATGGAGTGCCTGCTATCATACATTTTCACTAGTCACATTGGTAAAGTTCAGTGCTTTCACTTAAGTGAAAAATCACAGACATGTCAACAAAAATCACTTATATATTGCAAGTCACAGGCATTAAAAAACAACAGCAAAAAACACGGTCTGGGATTTTGTCATGGGTAATAATAATAATAAATAATAATTATTATTATTATTATTAAGAATAAATAAAGAATTGAGTACATCCATGTATCTGCTTATTGATAAAACCCACTCCACACTTCTAAAGTCTCACAGTGTTGTGGTTATTATAGTTTAGATTTGTCTGTGTATAAATTATAATTGTAAGTACAACTATGTTTATCATGAACACGTTTGTTGCAGATGGTTCTTGAGATCAATCTTGGCAGCTGCCAATGTACAACAGCCAGACACTTATCTAGTTTAAACGCCAGTTTGGCAATTAAAAAAATGACAGCCGCTTGTCTTTCATACAGTTCTGGTAGTGGCATCCCACATCCACACAACACCTTGCCCTTTTTGGAAAATTACTCATACAGTGTACAGTAGTACAATTAAAAGCAGATCAATTACATACGGAAACTGGCTGACAGCTGTTTGTTTTCAGCAGCTCCGAGGCTATGTGTGCGAGCACCAACTTACCCAGAAGTCCACGCAAACCTATTAGAAGATTAATAAAATGTCGTCGAACAGGCAGCATAAAATACTGTTTCAAAGACAAAGAAAGTTCTACCAAAATCTCTAAGCGGCAGCAATACAAACAAAGTGAACGATTCAGAAATTACAGAAGAACGCAGTTCAAATTTTAAACACACGACTTCGGAGTCCTCGTGTTCAACGAAAAGTTCACATGAGATTTCATCCAGCAAGGTACCAACAGTTCAGCTGATTAGTTAACAAATCTTGGGTAATGTACTGCATTGTACTGTTATTGTAAGCAAGCACAGTAATGAAATTACTATTCACTATTACCTATCTACAATTTGTTTTGGACTGCCTTTTTTTAAAAATAAGTTATTTTTTTCTGTGCAGAAAAATAAATCTGAAAAAGTATTGCGTACGTAGGTTATGGAAATAAAACATACTTAGATGCACATAATTGTTTAAGTTAAAAATGTATACATTAATATTATATTATTTTGAATAATAGTTTTTATTTATATTTAATAAACTTCAATGCTAAAACATTTTCTTTTTCTGGCGACCATAAAGAAAAAAATAGGAGCCTGCTGGCACCTAAAATAAAAAGCTTACTTTGAGCACTGATGTAAGATATAAACCACGACGGGCCGTGCAGTTCCCATGATATATACCATACCTGGGCTGGTGATAAGGCCCGAGGCGTCAGCCAAGGGCCTTTAACCACCCCAAAAGTGGTTTATATCATTGGAACCGCATGGCCCAAAGTGGTTTATACCGCTTATATTACAGTTATCTGTTATTTGTGGGAATAAAAATAATTAAAAATAATTAAAACACATTTAAATTAAGATAAAACCAGAAACTTTTAATGTGTATACATCAACAGTGTAATATAGTCCCAAATTGTATTTATTTTAATTCATTGTTCACTTATTAAAAATAAATTGCATATGTTCGTTTATTGTGAATTTCTGCATCAAAAGTGCCATCTCACTAGAAACTAGAGGGTTGAGCACAAACTGTGGTGATGGACAGAGTTTCAAAGGACACTAAGGAAGTAAGGAGAACAGCTGTGATGGAGACTGAAGCCGGATCTTGAAGTGAGTTTGTTAACTCGTTATATGCGAGGCACACATATTCTAGTACGTTTTCATCCTTTTGGATCTCAAATTGAGATTGAGAACCGCTGGCTTAGATGAGATTACCTAGATCTTATCATTTTTGATACTCAATGCTCAATCTTTGATACTCAATATTCACATTCCTGTAACCATCTGTGACGGAAAGATGAGTTCTGGTGATGAATCTTCCTCCCGACCTGTGAGGGCGCTAAAGAACGAGAGGAGAAGTATCTGGAAGGGCTGGCCTGACAGTTAGTTTCCGGGTCAGGGAAGTGGGTCAGCCTGGAAAGAAGTGCGACTCTGTTGTAAGACCGTATTGATTTGAAAGGTAAACGAGAAGCAGCTGCAAGTAATAAGGCAGCTGCAACCGTTTACCTAGATATCATGCAGGATTACATATAGGGGCCAGGGTAACGCTGATCTTTTCCTTCATTTGGGTAAACGTTCGGAGAGAGAGAAAGAGCGAGAGAGGAGCTCTCGTTACAGAAGATTACGTGTTGTGTTTTGTTGTGTTTGTTTGTAATTGTCTGCGTTTTGCACCACCAGACAGTTAACTCACCTATCCGGAGCTGTCGATCAGGGTCAGCACGATCCGGAGCACCACTACACACCATACAAGCTGTGTCTGCACCGAGCACCTGCACGTCTTCACGCACCCAGGACTGGTGACCGCGTCTTGTGTTTTGGTTCGGGACTGTGCCCTGTTTTTGTTATCCCCGCGCTTTACACATTGTTGTGTATAGACGAGGATTTATTATTTTACGGTCACCAGACCTGGGTTATAATTAAAGCACCCTTTTTTTCACTGAAATACTGCATCACTCCTGCATCGCATCACCGCTACACTTGTTCCCCTTACCAGCCACTTTGCCACACGTGGTGTCAGATTCGGGATTATGGACTGCAACACGCTGGCGGAGCTGCTGCAGGCGCTGGAGAGCAGACGTGACGAAGAGGAGAGAAGGAGGGAGGAGCGCTACAAGGCGCTCATTGAACGGGTAGGGCTGGCTGTTGCTGCAGCGACGACCCCGACCACAACACCGGTGATGTCGCCCCCGAAGGCACGGGCGATGAAGATGTCGGTGGAGGATGACCCGGAGACGTATTTAGTGGCGTTCAAGTGGCTGGCTACTTCGGCGGCTTGGCCGCGGGAGTTCTGGGCCAGCCAGTTGGGACCCTGTCTGATCAGGGAGGCTCAGGCAGCCTACCAAGCCCTGAGTGACCATCACGTCACCGATTACGACCTGGTCAAGCAGGCTATTCTCCACCGCCTAAACATCACTACCGAGACCCACCGGGTGCGGTTTAGGGAGTACCGGAGGGCCCCGGAGACACGCCCCAGGGTGGTTACAGAGCGGTTGTGCGACCACATGGTGCATTGGCTGACCCCCGGGAAGACGACCGCCCAGCAGATGGGGAAAGCCATTGTGATAGAGCAGTTCTGCCATGTGGTCGGCACCGAAACCCAGGCGTGGATACGGCGCCACAACCCCGACACCCTGGAGGAGCCTGTCAAACTGGCTGAAGACTTCGAGGACTCCCTGACTTCTGCCCGGGTCGGAATCCTGTCCGCCCCTGCACTTCAGAGCAGCCGACCTCTCCCTCCCTCTCCTCCAACACCACCACCCCCCTCGTTCCCGGGACCCAGACCTCCTACAGCACCGACCCCATTGGGCCCCCTTGCCTTCCCCCCATGGAGACCAAGGGTGGCCCCCAGCTGGGGTAGAGGTGCTGCCCCTGCCCCGCTGCCATACCAGCAGCGGGACAGATTTCTGACCTATGCCCCCCCTGTCCCTCCTATTTGTTTCAGGTGCAACCAGCCGGGACATCTGGCCAGGTCATGCCCCGCTGCCATGGAGTGTGACGTGGTCGCATGCAATTGGGCACCTGAAGCGGGTAAGCGTGGGGAAAATGGTCGGGAGGGGCCTTGTCTGATTGACGTGGTTTTGGGAAATGTGAAAACCCACGCGTTAGTGGACACAGGGTGTGAGCAAACCTTGATTAGGACAGCTCTCTTGGGCGGTGTGTCGTGGCGGCCACAAGGTCAGGTGGCCATCTCCTGTATCCATGGAGACACGGCGGCATACCCCACACTAAAAGCATATTTATCGGTAGGACCGATAAAACGTCACCTTGTAGTCGGGGTGGCAGAAAGGTTGCCACACCCAGTTATTCTGGGCAGAGACTGGCCAAAATTCAAAGAATTAGTGCAAATAATGGCAGTCTCAGCCACACACGTAAACGTGGCAGGGAAAAGAAAGGAACAGATTGGTGATGTGTTTCCTTTTCACCCCGAAATGTTTTCCCCTCTTTTCCGTCCTAGAAAAACAAATAAGGAGAGACGGACCACGAAATGGGAGGGAGCGTCTTTGAGACAAGGCTGGGGTCTGGTGGGAGAGTGCTGTAATGGTAACAAACGCCAGTCGAAGGAAGTGGGAATGCAGTGCGACCGAGAGGGCGAGGTTACTGGACCGACTAGGGCAGAGGTTATTCCAGCCCCTCTCAATGTACAGGACCCGTGGTACTCAAGCGCGGACCTAGTGTGGGGCCAACAGAACGACCTGTCACTGGTGCACGCTTGGGGGCAGGTCCGGTCCATTGAAGGTAAGGATGTTGATGGCGCTGGGGCGCTAGTATATCCACATTTCAGTATAAAGGGGAAATTACTGTATAGAGTAAACCTAGCCGTGGGCACAGGACAGCCTGTAACACAATTGTTGGTTCCCCCGTCTTGTCGGACTGAGATCATGAGGCTGGCGCATGATATCCGTTTTGCGGGGCACCTCGGAGCAGAGAAGACTAGGGAACAGATATTGGCTCGATTTTATTGGCTCGGTCTTCATACTGATGTGTCAAAATATGTAGCCACATGCCCAGACTGCCAGCGAGTAGCGCCGGGTCGAGTGCGCCCCGCCCCTTTGGTCCCACTGCCCATTATTTCCACTCCTTTCGAGCGCATTGCAATGGACATAATGGGCCCTTTGCTACCTTCCGACTCTGGGTATACGCACATATAAGTAGTGGTGGATTATGCAACGCGATACCCGGAGGCAGTTCCATTGAGGTCCACTAGTGCAGCTGCAATAGCCACCGAATTAGCGCAGATTATGGCTAGAGTAGGGATCCCCAAGGAGATTTTGACTGATCACGGGACCAATTTTGTGTCCAATACATTACAGCAGGTGTACAAAATATTAAAAATACGTCCCATCAGGACGTCCGTTTATCATCCACAATCGGACGGTTTGGTTGAACGCTTTAAAGTCGATGCTGAGGCGATTCGTAACACAGGAGCAGAAACATTGGGCATCGTTTCTTCCCTACCTACTTTTTGCGGTGAGAGAAGTGCCGCAGAGTTCAACGGGGTTCTCCCCCTTCGAGCTCCTGTACGGCCGGCAGCCTCGCGGCATCCTCGACCTGCTGAGGGAGGGGTGGGAGGAGCACAAAGGCTCGTCCAAAAATGTAGTGAAGTATGTGCTCCTACTACGAGATCGCCTGGATTTGGTCGGTCGTTTGGCCCAAGACAACCTCAGATCGACTCACCACCGACAACAGCAGCATTACAACAAAAATGCACGGATTCGAACCTTTCGACCAGGGCACAAGGTAATGCTGCTACTTCCCTCCTCAGAATCGAAACTGTGTGCTAAATGGCAGGGGCCATATGAGGTGATTTGGGCTATAGGGAAAGTAAATTATGAAATTAGACAGCCCGATCGCCGAAATGAACGTGAAATTTATCATGTCAATTTGTTAAAGCCCTGGCAGGCAAGGGAGGTCTTATTTATAGCCCCAGGCAATATGGAGGATGATTTAGGTCCCTGTCCAGAGACCCAGAGCACAAGAGCGATTTCTATGGGGGAACAATTGGTTCCGGATTAGCAAAGAGAGCTGCGTAAGCTTATTGAGGAGTTCAGCAATGTTTTTTCTGACGTGCCCGGCAGAACAAACTTAGCTGAATATGACATTCTCTCTCCACCAGGTGTCACAGTGCGAGAGAGACCGTACCGGATCCCGGAAAGCCGGCGAAGTGGCGTTCGCAAAGAGGTATGGCATATGCTCGAGCTTGGGGTGACTGAACCTTCCAGGAGCGAGTGGTGCAGTCCGATCGTCATAGTGGCTAAGAAAGACGGCACCAACCGCTTCTGTGTGGATTTCAGAAAGGTGAACGCTATTGCTAAGTTCGATGCATATCCCATGCCTCGGGTCGACGAACTTTTAGACAGACTGGGAAAAGCGAAGTTTATTTCCACTCTGGACCTGACAAAGGGATACTGGCAAATCCCTTTAACCCGCAGCTCCAGAGAGAAAACCGCATTTTCAACACCAGAAGGGCTGTTCCACTTTAAAACCATGCCGTTTGGGCTACATGGTGCTCCCGCTGCCTTTCAGAGACTGATGGACCAGGTTTTACGCCCACATCATGAACATGCAGCAGCATATATTGATGACGTGGTGATATACAGCTCCACCTGGCGAGAGCATTTGGCTAGGTTTACAGCTGTTCTTCAGTCTCTAAGGGCAGCCCGGCTGACAGCAAACTTGAGGAAATGTGCGTTTGCCAAAACAGAGACACAAGCCGGTTATTACCACCGCTTCATCTCAGAGTACGCCACAGTGGTTAACCCGTTAGTCGACCTCACCAAAAAGAGTGCTCCAAATTTAATTAAATGGTCAGCTGAGTGTCAGGGAGCGTTTGATACTATTAAGCGTACACTTTGCCAGGCCCCCACTCTTATCACACTGGATTTCACCAAGAGATTCATCCTCCACACCGACGCTTCGGATGTAGGTTTGGGTGCAGTCTTGTCCCAAAAAGTAGCTGGAGTACAGCACCCGATATTGTACCTGAGTAAAAAAATGTTACCTCGGGAACGCAACTACTCCATAGTCGAAAAAGAGTGTTTAGCCATTAAATGGGCTACTCACTCTTTACGATACTACCTGCTGGGACACTCATTTGATCTGGTCACAGACCACACCCCACTCAAGTGGTTAATCACAATGAAGGACAGCAATGCCCAGATAACTCTGTGGTATCTGGCATTGCAGCCCTTCATGTACCACATGGTACACCGTGCAGGGAAAGACCACCAAAATGCGGATTATTTTTCCCGGGAGGGGGGAGTAATGGGGAAGGTAGATTTAGCCGAGTGTTCCTTCGGCTCCACTCTGAGCGGTGGGATATGTGACGGAAAGATGAGTTCTGGTGATGAATCTTCCTCCCGACCTGTGAGGGCACTAAAGAACAAGAGGAGAAGTATCTGGAAGGGCTGGCCTGACAGTTCGTTTCCGGGTCAGGGAAGTGGGTCAGCCTGGAAAGAAGCGCGACTCTGTTGTAAGACCGTATTGATTTGAAAGGTAAACGAGAAGCAGCTGCAAGTAATAAGGCAGCTGCAACCGTTTACCTAGATATCATGCAGGATTACATATAGGGGCCAGGGTAACGCTGACCTTTTCCTTCGTTTGGGTAAATGTTCGGAGAGAGAAGGAGCGAGAGAGGAGCTTTCGTTGTTACAGAAGATTACGTGTTGTGTTTTGTTGTGTTTGTTTGCAATTGTCTGCGTTTTGCACCACCAGACAGTTAACTCACCTATACGGAGCTGTCGATCAGGGTCAACACGATCCGGAGCACCACTACACACCACACAAGCTGTGTCTGCACCGAGCACCTGCACGTCTTCACGCACCCAGGACTGGTGACCGCGTCTTGTGTTTTGGTTCGGGACTGTGCCCTGTTTTTGTTATCCCCGCGCTTTACACATTGTTGTGTATAGACGGGGATTTATTATTTTACGGTCACCAGACCTGGATTATAATTAAAGCACCCTTTTTTTCACTGAAATACCGTTGTCTGCCTGTCACTCCTGCATCGCATCACCGCTACACTTGTTCCCCTTACCAGCCACTTTGCAACACCATCATACCAGTATTTAAAAACAGGTACTGAAATCAACTTGAAACATTTACCAAAATGCAGCTACCATATATATAAAACTAGACTGCAGAAGTAAAGAGCAGCTGATAAACACAGACAATTTGCAAATGTTAACAGAGTCCATTCCGTTTCCTACTACATTTTACGTACAATTTTCTGACTGAAAACTTTTGTGAGGGACTGTGACCACACACAGATTACTATTGTTAAAAACCTCTGAATTCACGTTATTTTTAAGGGTTTGTATCGCTGTTGGACATAGCAACCACTGTGGTTTCTTTCTATATTTAATTGTATATTCAAATTTATGTCTTAAAAAAAAAAAAAAAAAAAAAAACACTTCGTGTGTAGACAATAACCACATACTAGATGTCTGGAAGCTATCAGATATCATATTTTGATACTTCTAATTGCTTCTGTTGAGGCTACCTTTTTTTTTCTGTAGTGTAAGAAACCAAACATTCTGGTTCTTCTGCTCATGTGCTAACGTTCGTTGACAACATGTTGTTTCCTTATGTATGTTCAACCATTGTGCATGCTAAGTCCAAACTGTAAACCAATGTGGTTTTCCTTTATTTAGTTTTCACATTTTTATTTCAACTTTGAGGTTGAACAGAAAAAAAATACACAAAGAGAAAGCACTAAATTATGGGAACTACAGTAAAACATAAAGATAGGACCTGTTCACAATATTTTTTAATCGATTAATTCCAAGGACTTTTTTTTAGGGAGCTTGGTGTTTTAACTTTTCAGTCACACAAATATTTTCCAGGGTAATAACTTGTGTGAAAATTAATGTTACCTGATTTAAACAGATTTGTTTTGTAATAAAACACTGGAAAACATGTATAATTTCGACCTCTGGTACAGGGGGGCAGGTAAATTGAAAGAAAAAGCATGCTTGCAGTCAGTCTCTTGTTTTGCATTTCACTTGATCTGTGTGCTGCTGTAGTTTGTGTGTTGGATCCTGCACTGAAAAACCTGACATGAGCTACCTGTACAGAGACAAGCGTAGTCCAAATTTCTCAACATTATGTATTGCTTTGTTGTTCTAAAAGTATTTTGGTTCTTCCCTTACTTTATTTTTGTTAATTGTTAATTCAGGATATACAAATATTTAAAATGCAGCTAGACCATTGGAGTCAGTTTGAACTACACCATATGAAGTGTGCATAAGGAAGCTCAGCAACCTTTCACCTACAGTGAAGCATTGCCTTTGAAATATCTGCAATTTTCCACAGTGCAGTATTTACAGTATAATTGTAAATCTCGAAAAACTACTCACTTCTAAATCTTTTGTAGTCATTTTTGTATTCATTTAGTATAAATACATGTTAATTTGGATTCATATGTTGTTTTTCTGACTTTATGTGAACTGTCGTTTTCCCATTTGAAATAGTGATATTTTGAAATATCACTGACCTGGTCACAAAAGCAAAGTTTGTGGGGAATAATAACCAGTTTCTATACTTTTGAGGCATAAGCAATTAGGAAATAACACTTACGACACAGTGTTATTCTACTATAACACTTCACGTCTTCTTTATGGTCACTCATCATAAAAGTTACTTCCGCACCGCAGCCACTTTGGATTCCTGCGGGTTGCTTCAGGCAACCACTGAAGCTGCTCTGACTCTGGGATCTGCAGTCCAAGGGAACCTCGAGACCCGCCCTCCTGTTAAAGCTCCCATAATGCAGACAAAAAGGTGTCACAAACAAAAACATACAGGGAGCATAGCATAGTACCAGAAGTCTTTGTTATAAGTACTTGTCAGAGAAATAAGGTGAGCGAGTGTTTAAATACTGTAAGTTCATAAATACAAACATGTTTTTGTTCTTTACACATTTATCAATCACCTTATTAATGACATATTACTTTAGATAAACATAGGGCCAGTCCATGTCGGATCAATCAGGTCCATGTCGGATCAATCACCCTCAAAACCGAATATTGATATATAGTATATATATATATATATATTATATATATATATATTATATATTATATATATTTATATATATATATATATATATATATATATATATATATATATATATATATATATTAGTGCCTATAGAAAGTCTACACCCCCTTTCAAAATGTTCACCTTTTGTTGCCTTATAGCCTGGAATTAAAATGCATTAAAACAGTTTTTTTTTTTTCATTTATCTACACATCCTACCCCACAACTTCCAAGTGAAAAAAATATTCTAGAAATTTGCAGAAAATTAATTAAAAATAAAAACTGAAATAGCTTGGCTGGTTAAGTGTCCACCCTCCTTGTAATAGCAATCCTAAATTAGCTCAGATGTAACCAATCGCCTTCAAAATCACACACCAGGTTAAGTGGCCTCCACCTGTGTTAAATTGTAGTGATTCTCATGATTTCAGGATAAATTCAGCAGTTCCTGTAGGTTCCCTCTGCTGGGTAGTGCATTTCAAAGCAAAGACTCAACCATGAGCACCAGGGCGCTTTCAAAAGAACTCTGGGACAAAGTTGTTGAAAGGCACAGATCAGGGGATGGGTATAAAAAAATATTAAAGGCCTTGAATATCCCTTGGAGCACAGTCAAGATGATTATTTAGAAGTGGAAGGTTTAAGGCACCACCAAGACCCTGCCTAGATCAGGCCGTCCCTCCAAACTGGATGACCGAGTAAGAAGGAGAATGATCAGAGAGGCTACCAACAGGCCAATGGCAACTTTGCAAGAGCTACAGGCTTTTATGGCCAAGACTGGTCAAAGTGTGCATGTAACAACAATATCCCAAGTACTCCACAAATCTGGCCTGTATGGCAGGGTGGCAAGAAGGCAGACATTACTCAAGAAAGCCCACCTTGAATCCTGTTTGAAGTATGCAAAAAAAACACTTGGGAGATTCTGTAGCCATGTGGCAAAAAGTTTTGTGGTCTGACGAAACTAAAATGGAACTTTCTTGCCTAAATGCAAAACGTTATGTTTGGCGCAAACCCAACACAGTGCATCTCCAAAAGAACACCATCCATACTGTGAAGCATGGTGGTGGCAGCATCATGTTATGGGGATGTTTCTCATCGACAGGGACTGGGGCTGAAAATTTGTGGCATGACTTGAAGATTGCTGTCCATCAGCGCTCCCCGCTTGAACAGTTTTGTAAAGAAGAATGGTCAAATATTGCAAATCTTGGTGTGAAAAGTTGGTAGAGACCTATCCCAACAGACTCACAGCTGTAATTGCTGCCAAAGGTGCTTCTACTAAGTATTAACTCAGGGGGGTGGACACTTATCCATCCAAGCTATTTCAGTTTTTATTTAACGAATTTTCTACAAATTTCTAGAATTTTTTTTTCACTTGGAAGTTGTGGAGTAGGATGTATAGATTAATGAAAAAAAAAATATATATTTATTTTATGCATTTTAATTCCAGGCTATAAGGCAACAAAAGGTGAACATTTTGAAAGGGGGTGTAGACTTTCTATAGGCACTAATATATATATATATATATATATATATATATATATATATATATATATATATATATATATATATATAACTTCGTTCGGTTTCGAGGGTGATTGATCTGACATTGACTGGCCCTATATTTATATAATGTAATATCCACTGCTTTTCTCTTGCGGAACGTAACATCATTAATAAGGTGATTGATAAATGTGTAAAGAACAAAAGAATGTTTGTATTTATGAATTTACAGTATTTAAACACTTACTCACCTTCTTTCTCTCACAAGTATTTATAACGAAGGCTTCCGATACTACGCTATGCTCTCTGTATGTTTTTGTTTGTGGCCCCTTTTTGAATGCATTATGGGAGCTTTAACAGGAGGGCGGGTCTCGAGGTCCCCTTGGACTACATATCCCAGATTTTTTTTCTATACAGTGAATTTATATCTGAAATTTATTAACTCAACATTCCCTTATAGAATCGAATATGAACAGTCATTTGGCTCCAAATACAATTCAAGCAGTATGTGTTTGAATACGTGTACAGAGCAGTAGTTCATGTTGCTCTACAACAGACTTAAGTAAAACGTTCAGAAACCATTCACTGAAATAGCCTTAAGAAAGCCATTAAAATGGCCTTTAGGGAGAAGTTAACAAAGCTTTGTTTTTTTGCAGAAGTGCACAGGAGGATTCATGAAAAAGGTGTCTCATACCCTATTATAACACAGAACAAAAAATGCAACATTTAGGCTAAACAACCTAAAAGAAGTAATATTAGCGTGCATTGCATGGAGTGATCAAAATGTTTTATGTTAAAATGAAAGGATTAAAGTGAAAGGATGTGGTAGTTCCCACGATTGAACCACTGTCACAGTTACATTTTAAACCATTTTTTAAGAGGTGATTGATGTTTCTGATCTCCAATCTGCTGGTCAGTAGGAGCACATCCTGGAGCAGAGATTAATGTACAGCCAGCTGAGTTCAAGGAGAAACTAGATAATCAATTTGTTCCATGAAAGTTTATTCCAAAAGTCTCTGAAGAAAACAGTATAGTTTGTCAGAACAGTTGAAATTAAACTGAAAGCTGCATACGTTGCAATATTCAGCCTGGGTAATAAAAAAATGTAAAAAAGAAATGGCCAAAAACGAAACTATTGTACCATAGTGTTGTTCCCTTACACACAGAAAATAACTGACCTTAGTTTTTTTTTTTTTTTTTAAGCCACTATAAAAGATAGCCTTCCTTAAGACATGCAAAACTTCAACTACCGTACAGTAGAATGTGTTACAAGGAAAAAGTTAAATGGCACAAAACTGACGAACGGTAAAAAGAAAAATGGCTTGCACACATTAGCAAAAGACTGTTCACCGTGAGCTATGAATAGTACTTAAATGGTTCTAGATGTTTATTTATTTTCAATGTCTGAAAATATAATAAATGTGTAATGAATAAATATGTTGTGTACTGTATGGTACCATTGTTTGTGCTTTCCTTGTTCTGTCTACACTTGTACGGTACCAACCTAACGCCTTTCATAAGCAATTACAGTCGGCCTATACAATTCAGCACAAAAAAAGGATTCCAAAATAACATTAAATAGAGCCATGCTAACCAATTCAATTACTTTTTACTAGCTTTATTACTGGTCCCTTTTTAAATTGTGCTGAGAAACTGTTTTAGCAGATACAAATATTTCAACTACAACCATGCTAAATCTTACTACGTGTACACCCAGGTCACATGGTCTGGTTCCAGGTAGTTTTTTTGAACTACAGTACAACACTTCAAATGATTAGGTACTGCACCAGGAGGAGCAGCAGCTTTTCACATATAGGCTGGTGCCATCTTCAAGATATTTGCATATTTAAAACTGACGTATAAAATACAAAGAAATAACTAATGGATCTTTATTAGAATTAAAGGTGCAGCTGTAATGTAATGATGTAAGAAAACTGGGCTGCAGTATAGTGTTTCATTGTGTCATCACCTCTGTTCCCAAGTTTCAGGCCCTACTGTAAGTAACATGACAGGCCTAAAACTATAATTCTTTTATCACAATGCAAATCTTAAAAAAAAAAAAAAAAAAAAAATTATATATATATGCACACACACACGTACTGTAATACCGCAGTAGTATTCAGTCACTGTTCCAGCGCATTCCAATTTAGGCCTAAACAACTGAATACCTGACTGTAACAGCAAGATTCTCCTCAATTCAATAATTAAGGACCTGTTTGGAACAAGGTCCTAGACGGATAGATTAAAGGGGCAAAATTGAGTACCATTGCCCTTGGGGGTTCTGCTGCTGAATGTATGCATGTCCATGTATTTGTTTTTTCTTTATACAAATATAGCAATTTACTCAACTAATCACTATTTAAAATGGCACGATTTAAAAAAAAAAAAAAAAAGCTTATGCTATGTAAATACACCTAATATTGTAGGTATTGCAGAGTTTACTGTCTGAACGGTTTAAGTTTTTATTTTCACACCGAATGTGCTGTCATGCCTTAGCCTATGACAAACCATAGAGACGAAATCACGTGCTTTTTCCACTTCCTTCGTGTTGAAAGGATACCAGTCTCAAATATAAACTCACACTGTGATATAGCTCAGTATACTAGTATGTTTGTTTACATCTGTTATTCCAGGCATCACAACACAACACAGAAAAGTCTATTCTCAGTGGGATTTGGCTATGTAGTAGGACCACAAACGTCACATGCCAGCAGTTAGAATATCATCAGTGCTCGGTTTGTGTCATGTGTTTCTGATTAGCCTAAGACTCCTCTCTAACCCAGCACCAGCTGTCATGATCCACTCCAGATGGATCTATCGCAAGACTACCAATCCAGTCACAGGCTTGTAGCTTATGCTTCCAGCCATACTACCCAGACGTCCTTATCAGAACCCCTGTTTAAACAATGGTTACTGTTTTCAGGCCCCCAGCATGTCAAGTAAAGAGTATTATCATGTACCTGTGGTGTCTCCCCGCGTTGTAATGTGGATTTTTTTTTTCGTGTTATTCCACATCGGTTTCAGCGGGACATTGTCAGCCATCTTGGCTGTACTGTATACAATGTGACGTCAGCCTGAGTGCCGGAGTCATGACGTACCAGTCAGCTGATTGGAGGCTGGGATGGGGGGGGGGGGGGACCAGCAGGGGATAGCAGGTGAGAGGCGGAAACGTTGTATTACATTGCAGTTACACACAAAGTATGCAGTGATGTGTTGTAGGGGTTTTGCTGTTGCTCTAACGTTTGTTTGTGTTTAGTTGAATGTGAGCAACTCTGTGTTAGCAATTTTAATGTCAAGCCCCTAAACTCCGGACTGACGTTAGCTAGTAATTGTTAAGTGTACAGTATTTGTATTCTGTGCTTTGTGTTTTATTTGTTAAAACACTTCATAGTAAAATAAAAACTCAGATATTATATTTAACCACCATTACCTTGCATTTCGGTTTGTGTGTGTTTAATATATAGTAAATATGGACTGTTTAACCCGAGGGAAGACTATTGTTAATGACAGGGGGCTATAATGGTCGAAGGTAACAATAGTCTTCCCGAGGGGAAATTCCATTTTCTGCTATGAGCTGAGTCTGCAGTACATATTTCACTCAATGTTTTTCTTTCTTTATGTAAGTCAAGGGTGTTATAATAGTAGAAAACACTAGTGGAGGCTTTGAGTAAATTGTTTATGCTCATAATGCATCAGAGTAGAAAAAAGCAACATGTCTAAGACTTTTGCACAGCAGTGTATTTTGTTTAAATATTGCTGATACAGCATATATACATAACAAATAAATAACAGAAAAAAGTTCATACACCATAGTTATCAAAGTCTGGTTGCATAATCTAGTTTATATCATGGCCACCACATTTGTTTACATCCACAAGCTAAATTTGATTGATTTTCAGAAAGAAAACAATGACAATGATGTTTTAATCATAATTTTAGTGTTTGGAGCATCTTTCTTTTGGAGTATGTTTTGTAATTAATTTTCTCTTAAGTCACAGAATCGCTGTTCAGCAGTTTCTTCACATTCAACATTTTCTCTTGTTGTAAGGAGTGCAAATGAAAGGTGTTCCTTTGAAAAGGGGTGGGACAGTGACATGAACCAGTTACATGACAGATAGATACTATTGCCCGGTAGTGTAAGGATATTAGGGCAATAGTTCAGTTTATTCTATGATGAGATTTTAACCAGTCACAGACAAGAATTTCCAGCCACTGATTCATGTATATACAGTAATCCGTCGCGTATCTGCCCGACACATATCCGAACCTAACTGTTTTTCCGCCATGATCAACCTCTTCAGCAATGTTAGTTTATTATTGAACAGAGAAGATTAGTTCAGATATTGTAGATCCTACCAAAGTTTAAGAACACTGTATGTGCATCCTGCTCTGCCATTGCTGGTCATGTCAGATGAGCTGTTCAGTTTGTTGACTTGATATGTAAATACATCCTGTTCTCCTGTGGGGTGTATCAATTTCAATCTCTGTTTCGATCTCCTGCCTATCACTCAGCAGTGAATGCACACACCCACACGGCAGACAGCTACTCTTTATAAGCATTAATACCCTGTATCTTTCTAAACAGAGCTGGGGTCAATTCCACTAACTGAACTCCAGTTCAATTCCCTCCCCAGATCAATTTGTTCAATTAAGATTCAATTCCAATTCCATCCAATTCCTTTAGTTCTAGTTTCATTTTTTTTTTTCAATCAATGTAGTCAATTCCAGTTCCACCCATCTATACATTCAGTTCCCTTACAAGTTTGTAATTCCAAATCCAATTCTAGCTGTAGTCCACAAGGTTTTTATAGTTTTGTATTAAAAGATAAGGGACACTCACTCAACACACACACACACATTATACAGCTCTGGAAAAAATTAAGAGACCACTGCAAAATTATCAGTTTCTCTGGTTTTACTATTTATAGGTATGTGTTTGGTAAAATGAACATTTTTGTTTTATTCTATAAACTACCGACAACATTGCTCCCAAATTCCAAAGAAATATTGTCATTTAGAGCATTTATTTGCAGAAACTGACAATTAGTCAAAATAACAAAAAATATGCAGTGTTGTCAGACCTCTAATAATGCAAAGGAGATGTTCATATTCATTTTTAAACACCACAATACTAATGTTTTAACTTAGGAAGAGTTCAGAAATCAATATTTGGTGGAATAACCCTGATTTTCAAGCTCAGCTTTCATGCGTCTTGGCATGCTCTCCATCAGTCTTTTACATTGATGTTGGGTGAATTTATGCCACTCCTGGCGCAAAAATTCAAGCAGCTCGGCTTTGTTTGATGGCTTGTGACCATCCATCTTCCTCTTGATCACATTCCAGAGGTTTTCAATGGGGTTCAGGTCTGGAGATTGGGCTGGCCATGACAGGGTCTTGAACTGGTGGTCCTCCATCCACACCTTGATTGACCTGGCTGTGTAGCATGGATCATTGTCCTGCTGGAAAAACCAATCATCAGAGTTGGGGAACATTGTTAGAGCAGAAGGAAGCAAGTTTTCTTCCAGGACAACCTTGTACTTGGCTTGATTCATGCCAAAGCTGCCCAATTCCAGCCTTGCTGAAGCACCCCCAGATCATCACCAATTATCCACCACCTTTCACAGTGGGTGTGAGACACTGTGGCTTATAGGCCTCTCCAAGTCTCTGTCTAACCATTAGATGACCAGGTGTTGGGCAAAGCTGAAAATTGGACTCATCTGGGGGTGCTTCAGCAAGGCTGGAATCGGGCAGATTTGTCTTTGTGAAGGGCACATGAATCAAGCCAAATACAAGGTTGTCCTGGAAGAAAACTTGCTTCCTTCTGCTCTGACAGTGTTCCCCAACTCTGAGGATTGTTTTTTCCAGCAGGACAATGCTCCATGCCACACAGCCAGGTCAATCAAGGTGTGGATGGAGGACCACCAGTTCAAGACCCTGTCATAGCCAGCCCAATCTCCAGACCTGAACCCCATTGAAAACCTCTGGAATGTGATCAAGAGGAAGATGGATGGTCACAAGTCATCAAACAAAGCCAAGCTGCTTTAATGAGCCAGGAGTGGCATAAAGTCACCCATTGAAATACAGCTTTTCCTCGGAGTAGATACACTTAAATTTATTACAAAAACAATTAAAGTATTATGGAGAGTAGTTTTAGTAAACTATTATTAGTTTGTCAATTATATAACCACAAATCTTTTGATCAAATTTGCACTAAATATTTTCCACCTGCATCATAATTCACTAATTAAGGATAAACACACCGAACATTAAAATCATAAATTTATCTAAGAAATTTAGACATGCAAGATAATATACTTACTTTGAGGTGCCTTATGAAGTTGGAAGTAGCTTTTGTTGAACCAAAGACAGATGTTCCGCAATGTTCACATATAGCACAATGGTTTCCCACTTTGCTACCTTCACTTGGCTCAAATTAATCAAAGACTGAGGTCTTCCTTGACATTGTGGCACTTATAGTAAAGACAACAATGTTTAAATCATCAAGTAAAGTTTGTGGTCAAAAAGCAAGCAAAATGGTTTTTATTCCATTCCACAGTTCCTCATCCAGTCCAGGGTCAACCACACGTCTCCATTCCATTCCAGCTCCAAAATCCAAACAATCCTTCATAAACTCCCCAAACACAGCCACTTACTCTCCAAATCCTAACACTCCCAGATGCCCTCCTTGTATTTCCAAAAACATACTCAACAAAGAGTGAGTGTATGACTGGGTCTTAAATAGAGCTGTAGGGCAGGTTAGCTTCTTCCAATTAATTGAGAACAGGCGTTAACATTCACATCACAATTGTTATACTAATAGACTCACTTATAAAGATGACAACAAGCAATATATTAATAGAAATGGCTACTAGTGATCTGCCTATCTCAGGCTCCTCATCCTTGTGGAATCTTAAGCTGTAATCATCTCATCAGCCATGACTCCTGTTGTTCTGACTGTGTGAATTACATACATTTGTGTTGACTATTGAGTCAGACTACTATGGGAATACTATTCTTCAGGTTTTTAAAGCAATTCAGTGCAATAGTTTTGTGCAAAATGGGTGTTGTTCAGTGGAATTGAAATGGAATTGATAATTCCATTCACTAAAAAATGCCAATTCCAATTCAATTCCAATTCCAAAGCTCTGAGATTTTTCTCAATTCCAATTCATTACCAATTCCACACTTGATCACACTTGAATTGGAATTGACCTCAGAATTTTAGTTCAATTTGGAATTGATCCCAGCTCTTGTGAGAAGCAAGCCATAAACTGGAAGTCATCCAAAGGCATTTTCTTCCATGGAATTTAGTCTTACATTTTATATGTTCATAATATTCATTTTATTGACTAAAATCATGAACAGAAATCTGCCAAATACAATAACAAGAAACAAAGTGCCCACAATTCTAATTATTATATTGCTATCTGAAATAACAACACATTGGAAAAGTGAGAAAATGTCAAGTTATCAAAAGTGCCCAGCCATTTAATGTGGAGATATCAAAAACACAAGTCAGGTTTCAAGAAACCATTGGGGCAACCTTTACCAGCATAAAGCAAATAGGCACAACTGTAAAACTGATGGGGGCCAAGGTTAACCCAATTTCTTCTTCTAACTTGTATCAAAGACACAAGCTAAGTTAGAAGAAACAACTGGGGAAACCATGGCCAGCACCAAGCAAATAGGCACAACTGTAAAAGTGGTGGGGTCCAGGTTGCCCAGATTGTCTCTACTAACTTGGCTTGTGTTTTTCAGGCACAAAAAAAGCGGCTCAAACTTGCATAAAAACACAAGCCAAGTTAGTATAATTTAATGATGCAGACATCAAAATAAATGCATTCCCTGCTATATTTCTATGTTGACAAAACAAGTTAATTGTCATTAAACTCAGATGTCCTGTAATATACATACACATAGATAAAAGTGCCTGGGATCTGCAAAAATCTGCAAAAAAAAAAAAAAAAAAAAAAACATTGAGAGAAAAAGTACTTTGGTGACTTATTTTTCTTACTGTATGACAGGTATTGACTTTTTTTCTACATTTCACCTAAGAGTGTTGGGAACTACAAATTAAAAGTGAAATGGTGCTTTTGGCTGATTTACTTTTGCTGCACCAATACCCTGAAAACACGTAAACTATCCTTGCTGTATAGGCGTGAGGAATTACCATTCCTCTCAATGGCAGTTCTCACTGATAACTTGCCACTAGACCATTCCTGTCAATATGCTGTTAAAGTGACTATAAAAACTTGTCCTACTTTCATCCACCCATAGACATTTTTGTTTTATTATACTTGTATACTGGCAGTTCATTTATAAAAAAAAAAAAAAAAAAAAAAAAAAAAGGATTTAGGATATAAGTGTTGCAGTGTAAGTACAGTAATATCACAATTAAATGTGATTGGTTGCTTTTCCATGAACCTCTATAAAATGCTATAATATAGTGTAGTATCTGAAATGCAAAAGTTTTCTATAGTATGCTACATAGAAAAATATTATATTTAAGTGTCATGGTAGCATGTTTTTTTTGTTTGTTTTTTACATTGATGTAAAAGATATTTAAATTGGTAAAACTATGAAAAAAGCAGTTCACTGACTTTCTCTTGCTATTCATGGTCAGGAATCTACGCGATAGGTAAACATAAAAATGTAGTGATTAGTCTTGCAAAATATGTAATGTTTCAGTAAGCATCTCAATTAGTGACTTTGCTATAAGCAATTTTGTCATCTTGTTATTGCAGTAGTCTCCATGTATAGGAACACCTCCTAAGAGAACACCCTTGTGGTAAAACAGATTTTTCCGCAGCTAAAGGAACAGGAACTTCGCTTAAAAGAATGTGATTCATTCACAAAGGATACAGTACTGTTTTGTAACCTGATAACTCATCATCAGCTTAGATTAAAATGGTTTATTTAGTCTTTTCATAAGCAATTTGTCAACAAGCGAGTGTGTTGAGGCACACTAATTAGTTTATTAACTCTTTCCAGAGCCACTGTCATATCATTGCCTTGTTTTGTATTCTGATTTCCACAAGTGCACCTAATCGGTACAAAAACAAAAAAAAAAAAATGGTGAAGTGCGCTACTGTTTCTCTTGCTACAAAAAGTTGAAAATTGTTCAAGTTCTTGAAAAAAAAACCTAAATCAGACACAAGTCGCCAAGCAATTTATGTTTCCATTTCTGGTGAGTTGCTTCACCACTTTTTTAAATAATGTTGTGCATGACTTGTATATTACTGCAGCATTTTTTATTGTGTGTAGGGGTGTTGTGTTAATTTAGTCTGACAGTTACTTTATCTGTTATTTTATTATTATAGTTTATTAACGTACACATTTTAACTAAATCTAAATAAACTTGATTTTCCTAACCCAAGCTCTACATTTAAGGCACTTAGCATTTTTTTTTTCTCCAGTGCATAGTCTTTACCATTCTACAAAAAAAACACAAAATAAACTTTTTTTCTTTTCTTATACAACTTCAAGGATAAGACTCAAGAGGCCTCCTCTGCCGAAACTCTTGCAAAATATGAGAAATTACACCATTGTGATGATGTCATCATTTAAAAAAATTTAAATACATTTTTAAAAAAACCACTGAAAATACCAAAAATCTTTGAAAAAATAAAATAAAATAAAATTCTGTAGCCAAATAACTTTTCTTTGATTTCAACTTGTTTAAAATCATTATTAATTAATCATTTAGCAGACACTTTCATCCAAAGTGACTTAAAGAGGAGATGAACTATACATCAACAACTGCTGCTGCAGAGTCACTTACAATAGACAGAGTACAAGGAGTTTAAGTGACTTTCTGAAGGTCACACGCAGTGCAAGTTAGTGGTGGAGCTGGGATTTAAAACTGGAACCTTTCGCTATCAAGGCCTTTTCTCTAACCGCTGGACCAGCAAGTCTCAGAGATATGCTTATATTTTCAAGACATGTGTCAATAAAAACAAACAATTAAATAGACTTGCATTGTAAATTGAACACTTTTTTTTTTTTTTAAATGTTATCTCAAGTTACAATTCAAACACCTAATTGAAACTACTGATACCCAAAATAGCATCATTAAAAAGAAAAAAAAAAGAACTGGAATATTAGCACAGGAAATTACTTCAAAGTGCTGCCTGATGATGTCATCAGAACTGAGTAGATGTTTACGAACATGCAGAGAAAAACTTAAATTGCAAATAAAACATTTCCAAAACACAGGGCTTGGTTGTTAAAGTTAATATATTAAGTGACCTTATGTGCAATTCTGAGTTCTGGCCGCTCAAACTGTGAGATTGCATTGTTATATAATACGAGACACCCATACCCTATAATATACCATTGCAGCAATTCCCGTTCTATGAATCATTATAAATTGTAGCTCATATTCAGAAATGTCTTTGAAACAAAGAGGTTTTTATTTTAGTGCATTTGTCTGCTATTCTCCATGCCTCAACTGGTCACATCATGTGCAAAAGGTCATCAGACTCAGATTAGTCAGTCAGTATTGCTTTATCAGGCCTCCCTGTAAGGGAGAGTATGTATGTGTTTGCAAACCTGATGCTGCACTTACTGCTGCTAATATCTCATAAACCATTTCAGCTGGCAATTTCACATTTTTTAGAGTTATGGAAACTCCTTGCCAAAATCAAATAGAAGCCTTCAATTTGACCTGTGACCCAAGATGAACACCATATTGGGGTCACATGACTTTTTGGTTTGTGAATGACAAAGACCTAAGGCAGATACTGACTTTATATTTAAGATACTGACTTCAAACACGGCTATATTATGTGATTCTCTAGGTCAAGTTTCATCGTGGGTGTGGTACAAGAAAAATGTACCCTATCCTGACAGTTTTTTTTTGCAAAGTTGCCGAGTATAGCAGACCAGGTCAGGTCTATCCCAATTCTGGGTGTCTGGATCCCAGACTATTGTGATATGTCGGTCTGCATCAAGAGACATGTGATGGTCCTGATGAGCAACCTTTGTATGATTCACAGTAAGCTAAAATGATAATTTAATAATGGGATATTTGGTTACAAGACAAAAATTTAATGAAATAAGGAGAGTATGTAGTCATACAAACTATAAAATGCACTTATTTTTCATTCAAGAACCATTTGGCGAACTACAATGAGTTATGCTGTGCTTTTGGTGTTGTATCCGTACAAACAATACCACTTATTTCTATGCATTCCATCATGAAAAAAGTGTCACGCTGCATCAAGAAATTATTAATTGTTACACCTGGTAGAAACTGTGTTCTATGGCAACGTTCAGTTAACCTTCCAGAGGCAGGACATGTATATGTTTTTAAGCTAAGAGCTTATTGAATGTTAACATTGGTTTTCATACTTTTGCTAATGCGATGGTAAGTACAGGGAAATGTCCTTTTATGTCTGGATGTCATAAAACAGGGAAAAATGCAAGCCGCAAAGCTGGTCTGTATTTTTTTCAATCCGGTCTACTGTAATCATTATTGTATAGCGCACACCCTTTTTATAAGTAGAATTTCTGTTTTTTTATATATGGGTTGTGCACTTTATATGAGGAGTTCACTATACTCTGATTACAGTATACTTTGGTGCTTTTGATTGAGTGGAAAACATGTTTTGTTTAAACATGAGTTTCATTGTTTATATGTTGTCCAGTTTCTGTTTCATGTTATTTACGGAAACCTCTGTTTTAGATGCTTTCTTCTTCTTGATAAATGCTTACTTTAAATGAAGATAATATCAGCATAGCTACTAATCATTCTGTTTTTACATTAAACATTTCCATAAAAATAAAAGCGTGGTATGAAAAACATCCTAGCAAAAAAACAAATATGTTCCCACTGTATGAAAAAAATGTTTTTAAATTTATCAAAAATGTTGCTTAGGTTTCCATACACATGACATTTTTTATCTTTTTGTTCCCTGACCCTTGTCTTTAATATGTTGTTATCAAAGCATTTACATAAAAATATTTTTGAGAAGGAAATCTGGAAACTCCCTTAGTCCCAAGAGGCATGTGGTATTTCATCTTCAAAGTAAGGACCTTTACCTCATCAGGAAATACTTTAATTTCAAGGAAGAAATCAAACTGCAGTTAATGTTAGTTTACCTCTGTTAAATGTCTGTTCCATTGAGTGTACTTTATAAGGTGTGAGGATTCATTGATACACATGGCAACATAAAATATTGTACACTTATTTTTTTTTTGTTGCATTTATTTAAAATTAAAAAGTGTTTGGTAGATACTGATATTTTATTATTGTTCTGTAGCAATAGACATGACATGTGCTTAATTTCTTTGAGAGACTGCCTGCAGCACACATTTAGGCTACAACCTGAATCAAGTAAAAACCACCTTTTCTTTCATGTAAATATAAAACAGGCCTCACAATTATGTGCTTGGACTGCCGTGAGTATTTCTCTTTAAGGTGCAGAGCTAAGAAAATACATTTGTAGTAAACCCTATCTATTGTATATTATGACCACTTTGTAGACGGTACATTTGCTTATATAAATTAAGCACGCATGATTTTAAATGTAATGTTTGTTTGTTTTTTTCCATAGAATTGTTAACAAAAAAAATGGTGAACTTCTTTTGCACTCATTTCCATTCTGCAGGTCCCATTGATTCTGGGAGTTTAAGTTCTTGCAAGAAAACAATCGTTGCTTTTCTGGTGATTGAAAGTGTCGACCATGTACCTTTATGCAACCTCTTGAAGTGGACTGGAAGTGTAGCAGTGAAGAATCTGCTATATGCAATCTGTGCATTTTCTTTTTCTTCACTAATATCTTAAATATATATATATATATATATATATATATATATATATATATATATATATATATATATATATATCATACCATAATGTTCATATAGGAAAATGTAAGATTGATTAATTGATAGCAATAAATGTTAAGTAAAGTTTACTAGAATAATTTTGTTAGTTCCATGCTCTTTAAGAACAGTGGCTAATCTGTCAAAGTTATATATGGAGTAAATTTAATCAGATAATGCACTTTATTATAATTGTAGCGCAAGGAAGATCTGTCGTCTTCACCCTGACTGAAGACATGACTTGATAATTTTAGACTTTGCTGTTCTTATATTTTTTAATTAAATGATATGCACAGTAATTTGTGAGCAGAAAGACCACAGGCATATTTAAACCCCTTTGATGCTAAATATGGGAACTTAGTGTGAGTGCTATTTAAATGGTCATTGTGATAATGCAAGCATCTTAAGAAAATATAAGTGTATGTTTATATCTGGTGAGAAGATTGGAAATAATTACGGAGATGGCAGTTGTGGTTGTTTTGAAAAATGTTGAGGCTAGATCAGGAAGGAAGATTGTAAAAAATATGTTATTATTAAATTATCAAAATATAGAATTCTTAAAATATTCTTTATTTTGTGCTTGGTAGCTTCGATGCACATATGTACCTTTTTTTTTTTTTTTTTTTTTTTTTACAGAACTCCAATAGTTTGTTTTAAATTGAAGAATAAGTTGCTCCAAATGTAATTTACTTTTTTTTCATCCTCTCATTACTATTTTAGGTTGTTTATAATCATTCTGTGCGGTTCTTGGTTCTTTTGCAGAGAGAGAAAAAATGCGTTCTGTCTATATATAGACAGAAAACATGCTTTAGAGTAAAATATTAGGCACCACATGGCTGCAGTTACATCCTATTTTTCATGTGTTTGCTGGTTCTTTAGCCTTGCAAAAGGACTGTGTGTTTTGCTTTCATAGAGCACAGAAACGAACACACCCATATGCTCAGTCCATATGCTCAACAAGGTCTCATTTTGGTTGGATTAAAACTAATTCTGAAAGGGACAGGGTTAATTTAAAGCTTTCTTATATGCTTCCAAACTAATTGAACTGCACTGAGGTAGAAAAAAAAACAGACCTAACAAAGTGTCCGTTGGCCGTAAGACATCTGGAATTATTTTCATAATAAATAATATCTGTTACATGTTTTGCATTGTTGTTTTTCAATATAACTTTGTTGCTGGCATGTCGCAGTGTCAATGTAATGTTCTGTCACTGGTAACAGATTTTGAACTCTTTGGCAAGGTGTTTTATGGAAAAGAATGTATACAGTAATAAGGCACATTTTCAAATGTAGTAAGACAACAACACAAGTAATTAACAAGCTGATTTAAAAACTTCAAACCCTCAGAAATAATATTACATCCTGCAATTTATTCAATTCCATATGACAAAAATAGTAACCTAGACTAAGACATCCATTTCAATCATTAGATGTGTCAAGCCAACAAGGTTTACTAATAAAAAATATTGGATCTAGGTAACAACGCCCAGCTGGTTCAGGATGGCCGTCCAGCCCCACATGGTATCGCAGTAAAAAAATAGTGTCTCTCTTCACCATGCAGAGAGGAACAGCCAGACCCTGAATACAAAATGGGTTCAGTCTTAACTGTACCTTTAGCAACCTTCCTATTTACAACACTTTACATCTCTTAAACCTGTACACTTCCTTAAGTAGAAGAGATAACACTACATGGTACCAAATATTAACAAAAACAAAACAAAAAAAATGACACAGACAAATAAAAACATTCAACTGCTGAAAAGCAGCAACATTTAAGCCACCTTAAGATTTTTTTTATTTCTTTAACTCGAAGCTTTAAAACTGTCCACAAAATTCCCCAACACTATGGGTAAAAAAAGATGAAAATATAGTGATGACATGCTGATCATCACTGAAAATAGTCTTTTAAAGTTGGTCTTTTCCAGTAGAAATATACTGCTATCAAAGTCAATAGTTTGTTGTTGTTTTGTTCAAGTTTTTGTTACTGAATCACGTGATGGCAGAATGAATTCATCCCCTTGCAGTACAATGGTGGGATTATTGTTTTAGAACGGTTGTCCACTTCGTCAATTTTCAAATCCCAGACATGAAAAAAAAAGATCTTTCTTGTTTTCGTCATTCTGCAGGAGCACTCACACAACTGCTTTTCAGTGTTGCACAATACCACTGCTCAGTTGCACATTTAGTAACGATGGAAGTTTCCATGACTGTCCAAGCCCACAATGCTTAATGCAAAAAATGAGGTAGTACATAAAACATATACTGTTAGTTCAAGTTTTAAATAAGCCCCAGCCTCCCCAACATCACAGCTCAGAGTGGAAACCATCCATTTTTATGTGAGTTTTGTTTAACACCATGATCGCACCAAACATATGGTTTTAATGATCAAAGTACATTGTGCTTTGCAATCAAAGAATAGCAAAACAGCAAGGAGAAAGGAAGTAAAACAGGATTCTAAGAGCTGAACACTACTAGGATCTTTTCCTTGCCGTGCTGTACAAATACATAATATTAGACAACATCCCTTTTTTGTGTGTGGAAATAAGTTATGTACAGTAAAAACCAAACCTACCCAATACTCTCTCCAACGCTTCCTGAATCTGCAAAATAGCAGGAATAATCGTACTACAGACACCACCAGTCAGTCTATTTTATTTATGTTTGTTTTTTTTTCACTCAGGACATTATTTATTTAGATGGAGCCACTGTGAGAGTGGCATGCAGGTCTGTTTCTTGAAGACAGATTAAAAGTGATTCAAATAATACATAATAGCTTTGTTAAGGGTTAACACAAATTACAGACAAACCTTTAATTTAAAAAGTGCACAGGCATAAATGTAACAGTTCCCACCAAATTATACAAATTAAATTTAGACGTATTAAATATTAAGTAAAATATGCATATATTTACTTTTATTTATATTAGTAAGATTTGTCTGCCTATTTTTTATTATTATTTTGTACAGTGTAACTCTTAAAAGGGTTTCCATGTAATAGCATATTTGTTCAAATAGCAGCAGCTAAGGTAACTCATTTAAAAAAAAAAAAAAAAAAAAAAAGTTAGTACATGTACCATACTGGCAGAAAAAAATGAAAACATGCAAGACTTCCAAATGCAACTTCACAATGGATTTTTTTTTTTTTTTTTTTTTGGTATTGTTGTCATTGTTAGAGTTCTTGTCTTTATTAAAGAAAACATCAATTATGTTCTTTGTCTTCAGTTAGAAAAGGGATCAGTAAAGGTTTACTTTAAAGGGGCTATTAAATATTTTATTTTTTATGTATTTTACCCGCATTTTCTCAATATTATAAATACTAAAGACATTTGGACAATTAATTGTAATACAATATGGGGTACTAAATGTTAAGAATAAAATAATTATTATATAAAAAAGTTGTTCACGTTTCTACCTCATGTGAAGAAACAAATACCAGAACAAGCTCTAAAACAATGCATTTCAGTCTCATAAATTCAAGGCCCTTTTAATATTCTGAAGTGTACCACAGAATCTGTGCATAGAAACTACACCAAGGTAGCCTCTTTTTAAATATCGTTTTATATATTTTATTCCAATGTTTTTTTTATTTTATTTTTTTTTATCATTTCAAGAGCTTGCTCTTCTTCATTAGGTAAAAATCTAAATTTTTGAACGTTTTCTTTTTTTCTCAAAAACAGTCAAAAGTACTGATAGAAACCAAAAAAGTACCATGCAAATCTTGCAAGACAATCGAATCTCAGACAAGAAATAATGCATTCTTGGTATGAATAAAGTAGCAAGGAAACAAAAGCAAGGTAAGTAAGATAATTTTCTAACAAATACTGAATATTCTAATTAACAAAACAAAACAAAAAAATGTACATAATATAGTACATGAATTTATAGTTAGAACTGATTGAACAGTTTCTTTGCTATTATGTAGTCTTTTAGTTAATACCAATCTCTTTATTATCTTCAATAAACCTAGAAAATGGACGATTAGCTCCTGTATCTACACTTGTCTTGTCAAAACCGGTCATAGGCGAACTGTTGCCAGTGCGTGCCCTGTCCATTCCGCCGGTGAAACTATTTAATGATGGAATTCCACCACCGCCCAGAATAACGGGATGTTGGGGGATGCCTCCGTTTTGTATAACAGATATTTCATTGTTCTTCATAGCCAGACCATTGGTGATGGCTGCAGCGTACTGGTTCCAGAAACTAGGGTCGACGTTCATGGCTCTTCCTGCCAGATCCTTCTGAAAAATCTCAGTGAACTTCATGGCATCGCCTCCCAATAGCGCCATTGGATTCTCCACTGACAGTCTGCGTCCTCGTCTAGCAGGAGCATTATTCCACATGTGGGTTCCCATGTGAACCTACATTAAAAAATACAAAAACAAAGGGGCTCATGAATTTCAAACCGTTAAGCTTCTTATTAAGGAAAACATACTGTTGAAAGCAGAAATGTATATCAGTCATATATTAAAACGGTAGGTAACCTGCAACAGTTACAACTACTGTAATTCAGTTTTTATGGAAAAAATACATTATTACTTTTGTATGATTATTATATGAAAATATGTTTTTATCCTTAGCCATTCTGTCTTTTTTCTATTTTTTAATCTACTTAATGAAATGTAATAATTAGGGTTAGGGTTAGAGTAACAACAAAAATGTATAAACACTACTGTTTTGAATTTACAAGAAAATGGGTAGGATGAAATATCTAATGGCTTTGTGTTTGTTTGCTGTTTTAAATAATCAAACAGAACACTTGACATTTGCATTTAACAATGTTAAAGATTTTGGAAAGTATTTAAGGTATGACAATTTTGAAAGTTTTCTAAACATTACATTTAAGGTTGGAATATTGGATTTGTTTTTAATATTGAGTATTTTCCTTTTTTTCATGAAGGTGTCTCCCTATATATACCAGTGGTGAAGTTCTATTTAGGAAGGCACAGCTATAGAATTAATCTTAGTCATTCCATTCAGTGATATAGTAGTTTAATTAATTCAATATTGTTAACATCCAGCTGTAATATAAATCACAAACTTGTGGTCAGTGCTTTAAGAGCATTAACACATTAAGAGAAAATTCCACTCTGATGAGAAAAGAAAGACAGCACGTAAGAGAACTTTAATTATATTGTTTGGTTCTAGTTTTGTAAAAATTAGCATTTATCTTCTTTTAAAAAAATGTTAATTAAATAATAACATGATTTAATATTCTCAATTATTATCAAACAAACTTAAAAAACACAATGCAATATATTTAAGATTTGTGAATGGGGCCTAGTGTCATGCAAGGTAATCTAATTCTTTCTTACTCTAGCATGCTCTAAATCCAATAACCTAACCTTAAAAACACAAAAGGGATATATTTTCCATTGTGGACAGATTGCCCTTCCCATGGTAAATGTAAGACATGAGCAATTTTCCCACATTAAAAAACAAGACCCAAAATTATTATTAATTCTTAAATAACAGCTTCATACCTTAAGATTTCCTTTAGTGGTAAAAGCCCTACCACAGATTGTGCAACCAAAAGGTTTTTCACCAGTGTGAGTGCGTTCATGGATCTGCAGAGCACTTGCTGATGAGAAGTTCTTCCCACAGGAATGACAGTTGTGCTGCTTGGGTGTCCGACGCGGTGGCGGTGGTGCCAGCATCGGAGTGATTCCTGGACTCATCGCTGTATGGGGTGCAGCTGGAACCTGGATCCCAACCGGAAAGTGGGGGCCCTCACTTAGGGAGATCGGCTTGCTGTGACCATTCACTTCAATTTTGATCATGCTGGGCGCTGTGCTGGTGACCAGGCTAGGAATGCTTTGGCTTGGACCTAGAGTAAAGTTGGGTTCAAATATCTCAGAAGGTAGTTCTTGCAATTTGTGCGTCAGTAAGTGCTGTTTTAAATTACCTGTAGTGGAACACCCATGATTGCAGATTGTGCAAACAAATGGACATTCTTTAGTATGGCTGCAGTAGTGAATTTCCAATGCACTCTTACAAACAAAAGGTTTGCCACAGATATTACAATGAATACTTTTAAACTTACCACGTTCTCTGCTCAGGAACAGCATGCTAAAAGGAACCTCCTCCTTGATGATGGGTCTGCTGGGTTGGGTGGCTGTCAGATCTAGTGCGCCTCCATTCTCAGGTGCGGGTGACGGGGTTTCAGCTTTTTCTGACTTTACAGTAGCATGCACCTCCTGTTTCTCTTCTTGGTTGTTGAATCCTACTGGTTTGTACCTAGGACTCTCAGAGCTACTATGATGAGGGGATAAGGCCTGCATAGAGTTAGAGGACTCTGATATAGCAGGACTTTCTGCACTCTGGCTTTCAAGGTCACCCACAACTGAGAAAGAGTCATTGGTCAAGTGATCACTCTCCATGAATCCATTTTCAGTAGATTTCAGTCCAAAACTATAGTTCATGCTCATAGTGGAATCAATCATTTTCATCTGATTCTCCAGTGCAGCAATGCTTGAAATAACAGAAGGGGGAGAGGTGGGTGATGAACTAGGGTAAGATTGCAAGGGCTTAAAAGAATCACTTTCTAGTTCCTTCAGATCGCCTTCATCTTCCATGGAGTTCTCATCCATCATTTCATCTTCGTAGTTGCTCATGGCATCAATGCTCTTCTCATCAAAGGAAAGGTCTGTGTCCATGCTGTCCTGGAAACCCTCTGGTAAAGGGGTATTAGGAATCTGCCCTCCCATATGCATACGAATGTGCTGCTGTAGGACAACAGCATTGGTGAATTTCTTCTGACAGATGGGACATGAATGTTGGACTCTTAGTGGTGGTTTTGCTCTGTGAACTCCAAAGTGTGTTTTCAGGTTGCCTTTGGTGGTGAAGGCACGGCCACAGACCTTACATTTAAATGGCCTTTCTCCTGTATGAATACGATAGTGCATCTTCAGGGCACTCTGACAACTGAGTACACGATGGCAAATAACACACTGGTTCGGATCTGTCATTTTTTTGTCAATGTTCTCCACTAACTGCTGCAGTTTTGATGTCTCTGAAGTTTGCATAGAGTCTAGCAGACCACCGAATGGAAAATTTGCCTTGAACTGATCGGAAATCATTGGAAGTACAGAACTGAAGATGCTTGATGGAGGTGTGCTGGGTTCTGTAACAATTGCTGTTGTAGTATCAACTGTAGTAACAGTAGTACTAGTAGTGATGGAAGCTGAAAAAACTGCTTGTCCAGTTGTGGTGGGGTTCTCCCCTGGCCTTGTTGTACAGCTAGGCGGCAGGTGAATCCCCTCAGGTTTCAGAACCGGAGGAGCCACCTTACCAAGGGTCTGTTGGGGGGATTCTGGAGCTACTAAAACACTGGATTCAGTGTTAGTAAGATTTGGGGATAAAGAAGCACATTCACTTGAAGTGGGAGAGGGCCTTTGTGGTGACCTGTTCAATGGAGTAATACTTGGAGAATCGCTGTAGCTACCCATGCCTGGAAGAGTAGGAGGCAACTGCAGCCCAGCTGAGTTCGGAACCGTTGATAACACAGGCTTGCTATCCAGCCACGTTGTCACTGGCTTTTCCGGTGGCAAAGTCATCCCATAGGGGATGCCAGAGCTAGTAGGTACGTTGTCGAGGTATTCTGGTACTGGGTAGGGGTTCATCTGGATGTGAGGGTACTTCTCTTTATGCCTCTGAAAGTGAACCTTTAGGTTTCCCTTGGTGGAGAAACGGTTCCCGCAAATGTTACATTTGAAGGGCCTCTCTCCAGTATGAGAACGCAGATGAATCTGCAAAGCACTGTCACTCCCAAAGACCTTGGCGCAGAACCTGCATTTATGTTTAAAAAACAGATCTTCTGAACTGGGTTTGGTGTCAAACACTGACACATTGGGTGGTTTTCCCTTGCGATGCTTCATGAGGGCGGAGAGAGGATCCAGGGCATTGGCAGTGGCTGCAATGCTAACTAAAGGGTTGGGGAAGATCACACTACTTGAGGAGCTCTGAGGTAGTAGTGCCAAGCTGGAAGATGGGCTGAGGAGGCTTCTGTGTCCAATTGAGGGAGGGGTTGAAGCATTTCGTGGTGTGGAGCCGTTGCTTGTATTTGTGTTAGTGCTCGGGGTAACTAGAGATGGAATCACATTACAGCTTGTTGTAGGCAGGCTTGGTTCAGCTGAAACAGATACGTGGCTGGGCATATCTTGGTTAGCTGAACATGAAACATGTTGCTGAGGCCTATCCAAGGTGGATGGGATAGGAACAGATGTCTGTCCAGTGACTGCAGACAGCACTGGAGATGGCAACTGATGAAGAGGAGGGGCAATGAAGCCTGGGAGTTGACGTTGGTTGACAGTTGTCACTGAAGCCCCCTGGGAAGCTACAGCTGGGTTCAGGGGCGGTTGCGTCGGTTGTCGGTTCATCATTGCCACCTGACTGCGGATTTGTTCAATCAGCTGCAATTGGTGGATCTGCTGCTGCTGAAGGGCCATCAATTGGTCCAGTATCATAGGGATGGCAATGGTGGTCGCACCGGCATTTGCACCAGTTCGAGAACTCTGTGAGAACTGTGCAACTGCTACTCTAGTGCTCTGTAAAGTCTCTAAAGTCACATTAGTGCTTGGCATGTTATAGTTTGTCATGGAAGATGGGTTGGGAAGCTGAGGTAGAGAAGCAGAGGTTTCTGAAGAGCCTGGATTCTTTTGCGCTTCTTTTTCGGATGATGATTCCACCTCCATGGGTTCGTCTTCCTTTTCGGTGCTCTTTACTACCTCAGAGCTTTCATTGCTCTCCTCTGCAGCCTCACTCTCTGCTGGGTCACTGGGGCAGCTGTGGACAGGGGAAGGCTCTGTCGAAAACTCTTCAGGGTCTGGAGCTGCCTCGTCCTCATTCACAATAAGCACCAGAGGGTTCTTAGTGCAGTTCTTCTGGTGCTCCAAGAAGTCTGGCCACTTAAAAAATTCAGCGCAGCACTTATCACAAATGTGTGTTTCTTCGCTGCCACTTCTACTCTCATTCCCACTGTCTGCATCATCCACTCCTTCTTGTGGGACTGCTAGAAAAACCAAAAGAAATATATCAGACACTGAATTCCACACAACTCACGTTGCAAGTTTTAGTTTTTTTTTTTAGGTTTTTTTTTTTTTTTTGCACATAACTTAAATCAATATAATTTATTCTGTACAAATGACCCCACTTCAACACTTATCAGGGCTCTGTGTGTATTCTATCACTCTCTCTATCTGGCTAATCATTTTCTTTGCACAATCCATCAAATTATGGGCCTATCAATTGTGGATACTGCTTCTTAATGAAATTCCATAGAAGCTATTGATTTCCAATATTTTCATATAATTCACAGCTGCCTTGTCTGTTGGGTACAAATCAAGCCTTTGATGGAGTCATTAGGATTCCCCTTTACTATCAAGCTTCCTCGTTTCCAGCAGAATTAGAGATGCTTTTGCCAGTTCGCTTAACATTTCTAAACTAATCTGTAACCTTTTTGGCATTAACCTACTGTCTGAGGTGATAAACTTTTTGACCAGCTAGGGATATTATCTTGTTTAAAGTGTCTTCACATGCTTAATATAACCTTATTAATATTGTTATACATACATAATGTCCTCCATATTAAAAAATCAAACATTTGGTATTACATTGTTTAGTCTGCTGCTTTATTTTACTTTAGGGATGCGTACCGGACCGGGTGGTCCGATCCAAGTCTATGGAAGTTCAGTACAGGTACGGTATACTTTAAGGAAGTCCGGTCTAAACAGTGGACCAGTATGTGGCTGCTCAACCTTATATATTTTATACAAACACTGCGGCCACTAGCTTTTTTCTCTCTGTGTTTTAAAATGGTTGAAACAAGGGCAATGTGTAAAACACTATATATTTCTAAGACCTTAAGCATTAACTTTTTTAAAAGGTCTACAATAAAATAAATACATACAAATGCACATTACATAGAGACTTTAATGAGGTCAGTATATAATGGCATTATACAACAATAAATAAAATCAACATAATGCTTACACAACAAAACCCCATAATGTGGTTACTTATGTATCCCCAATTGTGTTTTTACTGCAGACTCTAGTTCCATTTTTTCTGAGAAGAAACTACTACATGAACTCCACTTGTACTGTGGAATGTGAACAGTAGGAGCAGTCGATTTCTGGTGGCAGTAACAATGTCTCCAATGGTGCTAAATAAGCTTTCTGAAGGGGGATTTGTTCTCACAACACACAAAACCTTGTACTTAAGTGAGCCACTGTGAACTTTCCACTATTCTAGTGGATTAACATCCAGGGCCTATATTTATCACTTGTGCGTGAATAAATAACTGGATTTGCTCGTACGAAAAAAGTTTGGAATTCTCGCACACATAATGAAATCCTGATTTATCAATCTTGCGTAAGGCACTCAGACTAAGTAACTAACTTTTCTAAGCAATAGGTATTAATAAATCAAAATGTCACTAAAGATGTTCGCATGTGGAAATTTGCCTATGGTAACTATGGTATCCCCGTAGACGACCTTTACCATGCATTATTATACATCAGTGCTTAAAGATAAAGGACAGTGGACCTATAACGAATTCAATTTTTTTTAAAAAAATGGACATGGAATTTTTTTTTTACTCAACAGCTTGATTTTTTTTCTTCTCTCATCCAACAATTTTGCTCAGATTTTATTTTTTTTTACCAGTAGCGTATAAAGTCAGATCCATTTTGTACCTACTTTCTTCTTCTTCTTTACAAAAAAGGACTTGACAAATTACATGCTGGTGCCATAGCAGAAAACCCACTAATTGGTTACACATGTTTAATTACAGTTGTAGGCAGCCACTTCCTCAGAGTAGTGTTACCATCATGTGCCAAATAACAAACATGTTTAATGAACGGAATTCTAATTCACACCTGATCAAATATGTAGCTGCACAGGAATGAGAAACCCAGCTACAGTAACGTTTACTTTTTATAAATTCTGGCAGAGTGGAATGTATGCTAATCCTTCTAATGCCAGTGGCTGCTATGCTGTACATTTCCACCAGCATCACTGCTTTATGTCAGTGGCTAGTTGACACCATAGCCGAATGACATCAGCAAATGTAAGACAGACCGAGAAAACCAGTTACTTATGTATACCATTTTTAGTGATCTGTTAAAAAACAGCAGATAAACTCAGAAATGTTATATTAAATCACAGGCTTTTTGTGAATCATTACCACTGTCTTCTGACAGGCCTAAAACAGGTTTTGTATTTGTCATCACTAATATCATTCTCCTTGATTTAAAACCTACCACACATGCTATAAGGAAAACACTCCTGTATCCTCCTTCATAAATGACCGTGAACATACATTTCTTTGCATTCGGTGCAGCTTTATGTCTGTAAATCATTCATTACCGTGATCATTTATTATCTCTCTTAGAATTTCTTGCCAAAGGGTCATAGCAGCAATCAGAATCCAGTTTCTTTAAGACAATTAATGATAAAAAAACAAAAACAGAAAGGGTTTCAAACTCAAATAGGATCAATCTCCACTTTTATCACCACAGATATCTAGCATTGTTTTCATTCTATCTATTGGGAGAAAGTATATGAGGGAAATCCATTAAAACCCAAAGAAGCAAAATTATTTAAATAAGTTAATTATGAACATGTAAGTTATCAAGAAGCAAAGCCTGACCTGCACTGTATTAAGTATTTGCATCTTCCAGCTTAACTACATCCTTTTCATGCAATTATAGCGAAGCGTTTACTTGTAATTTATATTTCTATGACATGCACAGCAAACAAAGCAAAACAAGTATTGAAAATGGCAAAACACACATCCCTGTAAACACAAATCTCCTTAAATGATCAACTGACAAAATTGCAAATGCACATAATTAAAGGTTAAAAGGTCAGTGCAAATTAGTAATAATGGTTAAGGGTGGATTTATTATTAACATGCACATTGCTTTTCTTGATTTTCTTTTTCTGTCAAAACAGTGGAAAGCATGCTGAGAAGCATACACTGCCACTGTCATTATATTGCCATGTATAATAATACTCCTTGTAAATTATTTATTTCAGTCTATGAAAATGAGTAAACCCATACTTGCAAAAAAATGATTTACGTGTATAGCTTTTTGCTAAATTCGTCACAGAATAAATAAAATATTTAAATCCTGAATGTATACTGTTTTTTGTGTTAAGCACATCAACAGTACTTTCCTATCCGAGGTGTAATGCATTAAAATAATGTTGATGAATAGATCAGTATGAAAACATACCATCATGTTAATCCTAATTGATCTTTATTCATTCATTTACTACTACAAAATATAACAAAAGCCTCTACTACCAGTTTCATTTCTTTAAATTGAAATTATGTTGTGTAGTACTGTACTTAACGTTATTCAATTAAAAATATTATAACCAATAAACTGAGTGATTTACTGTAATAAATCAACAAAACAATAACACCTATGACTTCCTCGACAGATATTGGAACACTTGAAACTATGTCTTATAGTGTTAAAAGTAAAACAGGAACTTTGAGGTGAATCTGTAACTATTATATTGTGTGAATAAACCACCATCAATTTAGGTCTTTAGAAGGGTAAACATGTTGGTAGTTTACCCTTCCACTATCTATTTATCTCTCTCTCTCTCTCTCTCTCTCTCTCTCTCTCTCTCTCTCTCTCTCTCTCTCTCTCTCTCTCTCTCTCTCTCTCTCTCTCTATATATATATATATATATATATATATATATATATATATATATATATATATATATACAATTGCATTCTGTTTTGTGATGAAAAAAATGTGTATGTAAACAGCACTACACAACAGGAAATAAAATCAACATAATGCTCACACCACAAAACACCACTTACGTATTGGCATTGTACATGAGTGTAAGATTTAATTGACAAAATCTGTTTCGGAAACATTTTTTAAAATAAGGCCTGTAAACCTCTCGCTTTGTACAAAATGTTCTAATGTGTAAAATTATGTTGTGTGGAATGGCAAGATATTGTTCTATTGTTTACAGCTCAGCAATTACTGCACCCTGTATATATAACATAACTTTACTTGTACATGCATACCGGAAGGTAAAATGACATACCTGGCCTGCAGGATTATGATTTAATTTTTTTTAGTAATCCACACAACATAAAAATACTTTAAACAAATAAACCTTGGTGATATTTTCTCTCTTGTTTTATGCAAACCTTCAGGTACTTAACATCTTTAGTACTTACATGTACAGGCCTTTTAGATATATGAGTTATTACTTAAGCTTCTGAAAATGTATTTGCTTTGTAAAAAATAAAAATAAAAACTTCCAAGATTTAAATGATTACCTAGTGCTGTACAGTTTTAAAAAACATTATTTAAATAATACTGTTGTTGTACTATAAAAGGCTGCCTCCCAGGAGATCATGTGTGTTTGCTAGGTTACATACCACAAGACAACAACAGCTCTGCACTTCAGGACTACTAGAAATTATTAGAAATGACTGGTGCCACTCCAGTAAATGTGTTTCAACTATTTAAGATGAATCCTATAAAAAAGATAAATCATCACTGACCAAGCCCAGGCTGTGAGACAGAGGAGACAAATAGGGACGCCTGCTGAGTTTAACAATGTAGAAGAAATTCCTGCATGAATGACAGTTTAGCCATCGCTTTTCAGTTTGTTAAGGGTGCCACTAAGACGATGAACAGTGGAGGGCGCTCTTGGTTTACAGACTATATCACTAACCCAGCACACATATTTTCATGGGACAATATATTTGTATTGCAACTAACACCTGTGGTTTAGTCATCAATAATTCTCTATTTCTTGGACATTAACTTTTAATGAGTACAGTACAGTTCTATTTCGACACCAACAGTGGTGGCTTTGTGTGCATATGCAGATGCAGAACTGCTAAAACACTCATGATTCGTTTGTACTCTCAGCGTATGATACTATATTAAATAATGAAACTTTTGTAGTGCATGCGGGGTGACATCATGTTGATTAGTAGTTTTAATTGGGTATCATATTTATGCATGTTTTCAGCACAGCAACTATAATTAAAAGAGCCATCGTAGTGTTCTCTGAGCCAAGCATCTCTGGCACATCAAAGTGGGTGGTCCGAAGGTCTCTACCAAATGGTGATGCATGAAGAAAATAACCAAGTAGAGCTACACAAAGGAAGCAATGAGCAGCCATGTTATTATTACATTTTTATGAGTCTCAAAGTTTTCCATTGCTAAATAAACAACAGAGGATCTACTGGAAGTACTTTACACACAAAATCTGGCTTGACTACATTTTCAAATGACAGCTGATGTTTTCTAAAAGTCATTAAAAAAAGATGTTTTGATACAGGCCTACCTCAGTGCTTAAAATAAATGTAACTACAGTGACAAATGAATACCATTTAAAAGAAATAAAAAATAACATCAAATACATTCTGTAACTTTTAAATAGATTATATTGCACAGGCCACTTTTCTATGATCTGAGGCATATATATAATATGCATTCTAATAACCTAAATATTACACTGAAAAGTGAAATGCCCTACTTTCTATTAAAAAAAAAAAAAAAAAAAAGAAATCCTAATGTTTCTTTTTTTATTATTATTAATTAACCTAATATTACATGCTCTGTATATTAATGATTAAACTACCAATTCCTGTCAGATACCTTGTACTAAAAAAAAAATATGTAAATGAAAACTGAACAAAAAAAGCCTTATAATAATGTGTCGAGCATTGAGGTGAGAATAGTTCGAAATTGCTCCATAATATTTTTTAACTTTGTAAGGATTGTAAATACTTGTTGCTGCAGATGGGCATTTGATAGGTTGCATGGCATGTAGCAAACTCACATGGATCTCCAGTTAACACTCAAAATCAATGTTAACACTTAACAGAACAGTGGTAAGCTGTGCTGCCAAGGTCAACCACACAGATGTACTAATTGTATTATGAGCTTGACATCTAGTGGCCACCCCTGGCAGGGCATAGCAGGCAAAGGTTAAGTCAGCAACCTCTGATAAAGCACTTCTGACTGCCCACCCTGAGGGACAAACCACCGGAAGCTTGTTGCCGCTCCACGCAATCCCACCTTTTCAGGGACACCAAACAAAAGGACCCTAATGTGCTATATTTGACAACAATGCAGGCCTAATACAAAGGCGACATACAAAAGGTCAAATCAACGCCAGTTTAAATAATGAAAAATCCAGACAATGTTAATTCTAAAGTAAAATGTTTTTTTATTCTTGCAAATACTGTTAACACATTTAACACAGTTTCATTTTTCACTCTGTATGGACGAGTGTAAATGTGTTTTTACTTTTTTTTCCAGACATTAACAAATGTCATCAACATAAAATTAAAGCAAGGTATTAAAAAGATAGCATCACATTCAGGTAAAAGAGAATACCAGATAACTGTGTTTTGCAGAGAATTGCATAATGTAGGAGAAAATACAGTAATTACATTTTGTCTAAATGTATGGGGTATTTCTTTAGTACAGGCCCGTTTTTTTTTTTATTTAGATTAATTAAAAGTGTTTTTATCAATATAATGTTAACACAGTATCAACAATACATTATACAGTTTGATTCATTCTAAAAGGAATAGAAACACCAAAAAACTCCAATGAGCCAGAAAACTTGTTAAATCAGCAAAAGCAAAATGTATTACAAAATTATGATCTAGATATTAGGATATATATATTAATATATATATATATATATCTATTATCTATAGATATATATATAATATATATATATATATATATATATATATGGGATCCCTAGACCTTTTTTCCAATTTATTTTACTGGAAAAGGTTAAATAAAAATGACCTTTCCATTACAATGTGAATTTACACTTAATGGGATATCGTATCGAATTACATGTAGTCTGAAGGATATCCTTTTTCAAACTGGCTGTGGTCTGACTCCAGGACTGGCTCTGTCTTACCGTACGGTAAGAAAAGTCTTTCAATTTTTTTAAAATAACACAAACCAAACTATTTAAATTAAACATATACATTAATACAGAATACATAAAAAAAAAAAAAAAAATCAGCAATTTATGAAATTTAATCTGACAAAAAAGCATGCTATTAAGAAATATATGTATATAATCCTGAATTCAGTGCATCAATTAAATAAAGACTTAATCAAAGAGAAACCATCTCAATGGCAACACTTGGATTGATTGCAAGACTACTAAGGCATTAGAAATGCAGAACGAAACCTGACCCACTTGTGCCAGCTTTCTCCATCTACTGACAGACAACATACAGTCAACCTATCAACCTGCTTAGGCAATTTACAATGTAAATCCATACCTGTTGTCTCTATAGAAAATTGAAGAGGTTCAAAATATGTTATATGCTTTTCATATAACTAACGGACATCTGATACAAATAGCAGTTCTGTGTGTCCTTCTGACATCAAATTATACATTAAAGGTGACGATTTCAAAAAAAGCTTTCTTCCCTAAACCATCTGACCACTGTTGTTTGATAAACACTTAGAGCCACACCTTCTAAGACTGAGAAAACAGTTCTTGCTTTTTTGCAGAGTCAGTATGTGCTATTGTTTCTCAAGCACAAGGGGCCTCTTATGCTAATATATTTTTTTTGTTTTAACTTGACAATAGCTGTTAAGGTTTTTATAAAACATGAAAAGTTTTCAAAAAAATTTATCACTCTATAATTTTAAATGTTATCCTGTTCATATATTAAGTCTCAATAATAATAATAATAATAATAATAATAATAATAATAATAATAATAATAATAATAATAATAATAATAATAATATTTTATTTAACACTATTCAAAACTTGATTAATTTAACCAGGAGTGCAATGTACATTTAACATGTTTCTGAACTGAGGAATTTACAAAGCAGCAGCATTTTCATTAAGCTTTTTTAACACTTCACAATACTTACTGTAAATTGTCACATTTTACAGTAATTAGCTCTAAAGATGCATATGATAAAAGATACAAAACACAATGGTGTAAGCATAATTCAACAACTGTAGCCGAATCTTTCGCCCTTGGGAACAATTATTGTGTTAGCCGCATTGGTCCACAGATGAAAAAGAAGAAACAATGTTGCTGTAACTGGACCAACAAGCTCAAAACACGCTTTTGCACTAAATGATCGATTTCTGAATTCACTTTGCATTCAACTATGTATGCTTTTTAAGTAATGACAGAGTGCTTGTAAATCAACACAAGGCACATATTAAACTGATATGATAGGTTCATGTTTGGGGAGTTTGCTTTTGTTTTCACAATATTAGAAGCTCAAGGCATTCAAATCATTGTGAGATATGTTCTAAACACATCTCTCTCTCTCTCTCTCTCTCTCTCTGTGTGTGTGTGTGTGTGTGTGTGTGTGTGTGTGTGTGTGTGTGTGTGTGTGTGTGTGTGTGTGTGTGTGTGTGTTGGTGATGCAAGTCTTCTTTTTCTAAGATAAGCAAGACATAATGAAAGTTCAAGTTTTGTTTCCTATAAGTTTAAAATAACCGCAGAAAGGCAGAAAATAAAACTGCAGTGATGTATTATGTGCCACAGTCCTTCATGCTGTCAATAAGAAATCCTGACTCCAATCGGTTTCTCTGTAGCCTTTCAAATTAACGATGTCAGGGTTTAATTAAACCACTGTTGTATACTACAATTCCAAATGCAAGAAACCAACAGAATTTCAAATTTCAACTTCGCTTTTTGAAAACGCTTACATATTACAATAGTATACACTTTACACTCCCTATGTGAGATTATACATGTTACATTTTTGTTAAAATAATAATAATAATAATAATAATAATAATAATAATAATAATAATAATAATAATAATAATAATAATAACGACAAAAAAACATTAACAGGCCCATTGCCATTTTATCTACTGAAATACTCTTAAAGCAGACAAACATGTTTTTGTAATGCTCTGATCTTAACCTTAAATAGGTCTGCTGTTCATAAAGATAAATGAGTTCATGTATTCTTATAAATATTAACATTAAGTTATAAGAAATCAAGAATAAGGTAATAGTTTTATAAATCCCTAACCACACAGTGCGGATACTTAAATAAACTACCATACTGATATAAGTACATGTTTTGGTTATTACACAAAATCTGAAAAGCAATAATAACACCAAGTCAATTTAACCATTTTAAGACTCTATAGTTTCTCTTTTTTTGTTACACATTTTTGCTCAAAAATCCAACCTTCTGTAGTAAATATTAAACTGTCACCGTGACACAGATTGCCTGTTTTTAAGCAAGGGTGACAGTCATTTTGCAGAAGTACAGTTAAAATATATACTGCCACGAAAACGTGTAGTTGCACTTATATTAGTGTACTAAATACAAAACAACAGAACAGTTGTTCAGTAGTAAAATAGTTCAATGATAGTTATTTGTAGTATTGCTTGTGTTGTTTACATGGTTTGATTCCCCGTGTTCAGAAGTCTGCTTTGGAAGTAAATATAAGTAAAGTTGAGGTATGTCTGAAGGTTATTTATGAAATAAAAGTGTATCCTTTTAAAACACACAAAAACGATTCATTGAAATGGATTGTGCGATTGATATGAATGCTTCGAAGCTCAAATTGTTACATTGTTGCATATTTTGGGAGAGGCTTCTGTGAGCGCCGACTTTAAGGTATTCACAGTCCACAATAATAACGTTTAAAAATTCCTCACTGGGATGCAGTGTACTCATTTAAATGAAAGACTGTCTCCTTCTGCAAAAATAAATCCATTCATCTGATCATGTAGTCATTGAGGCCAATACAAAACAAACCAAGTGTGAGAAATTCTACGTGATGAAGTAAACAAAAAGCATTTCCATAACAAAAAGACACTTTGCACTTAATCTACCCCACCATATGCAAGCGTTTCTCTTTAAGCACTGCTCCAGTTGAAAGCTGCTGTGACAAAGATGCAAAAGATAAGAAAGATATGCTAAAAACACGTTTCCCATTGTTTTGCCTTCCCTTCCCTTTCTAGCAATGTGTAAGTTCACGTGAAGTTTTAGAATGGGGAAACTACATCCCGTCTTTAAAACTGATTTTTACTGAAGATATGACAATTTTACCAAATCACATTGAATTACTAAAGGAAATAATGTAATTTTAATTAATTTTTTAAGCATAATTCTGCACATAAATATACAATACATACAACGATTTAAATAATGTGAAAACAGCAACACCCTTAGTGAGGTTTATGATTTATGTTATTATATGATTAAATATATATTTAAGAAAAAAAAAAAAATGTTCCTTATCAATAGTAAATCAAAACATGTGTTTAATTACTTTTCATTATCATGTGGGGTTACACGCGTGCATTTCTAACCTGCTCAAATGACAGTTGAGTTGCATCCAATATATTTTCACATTGGGTATTTTGGAAGACACCAGAAAAACTTCTTGTTCTGCTTAATGGCATGGCCTATTTATAAAAACGTAGCCTACGTGATTTCTATTTTGACCTGTCTATTTAAACTACACTTGTTTTTTTTGGTTGTTACATTGATAATCGGGATGTTATCTTAAAAATGTAAATATAGTTCCTAGCCGACAAATATAATGTGTGTGTGTGTGTGTGTGTGTGTGTGTGTGTGTGTGTGTGTGTGTGTGTGGCATATACTGGTTATGTAGAATCGAAAACACTAAGTGAGTCGGTGATCGCCACACCAGGGACAAACATATAGGGTTGTAGGAAAATAACATAATGAACACCAACTTAATTGTTACAAAAAACTTTAAAAAGCTAAACAAACCCTACCTTATCATTCCAACAAACGTATTTGTCTATCCAAAATGATACCTTTACTACTCTTCTTTTCGTCCGAAGTCCACATCTAATCAGTAATATTAGAACAGATGTCAGAGGCTAAGTTTGTATAGAGAGATCTTGATCTGGAAAGTCATTGTGCGTTTTGAGAAATTGTGCAACTTCTGCTGACCTGTTTATTCGTTAAAAAAAAAAAGCTCCCACCCCCTCTTTTCCGCCCAACACAACACCTAAAGAGACTTACCATCTTCAGAAACTACCTCGGTAGCTAGTGCTGGCTCTTCTTCCGACGTGTGATGCTGGGGCTTTGCTTGCTTGCGGCGCGACATGCTGCTGGTAAGCTCCGAATTGTTTCTGCTTTTTGCAGATACATCAGCAGCGAGCAAATAAAAAAAAATTGTTCGCAAATAGTCGAGTTGCAAAATTACGGAAATTAGCTGGTGTTGCTGTTTGTGGATTGCGCATGTCGGTATATAATTATGATAGTGAATAATGCATTGCGATTAATGGTGGTGTGAGAGGGGATTGGCTGAGGTCCAGCGGGCACACACTGGATATGGAAATGAGGGATGGACTCAGCAATTAGCTGTCTCACTCCAAATCTATCTGTCTCTGCTCTCTTTCCACCTCCTCTCCAACACCACTGCAAACACTGCCTATTACACTCTGCACATAAAGGTTCTTCACTTTTTGGAAGGTCAGGTTCTTTTCTTTTTCTGTCGCGTTCTTCTTGTTAATTCTAACAATTCTTTCCTCACTTGTTTTGTTTGATCATACCCCATATTTCATTGTACTTGTACTGATTATATTTTCCACGGTCTTTTATTTTATATATATTTTAAATGTGAACGTTTTTGCTCATCTTGTTTTTCATTATTTTTCAGGTTTATTTTTCTTTTCCCATTAAATGCTACTTTTTTCTCCACGTTTCTTTTTTTTTTTTTACTCGTCTTCAAAACTGTCTATGTGTCTCTTGCGTGTACTGTGTTCTTTTTACAGCTTTTCTTTCTATTCGGAAATTGCTGGCCGGTGGTGGTTACTTCCTCTCGACCACTGGTTGGAAGAAAAAAAAAAAAAGTTTTGAAGGTTGTAAATACTTTTCTTTCTTTTTGGAGACGAGACAGCTGCAGTGAGTTCTTGTTTACTGCCAGTTGTGCATGAGATGTTTGATTTCCTCAAAGTCCTTCGGTAGAACACGTCCTTGGGTTGCAAATGTTGTTTTTTGTATAACTTTTCAATTATTTTGAATTCAATATAATGTTATATTTATCTTACTTCTCACTCTGTATGTGTTTTATTGAGAACAACTCATCACCACAGTTCTTAGGTTCTTCAATATCTCCTTTTTTATTTAAAAAACAAAAGCAGCCTATACCTAAAGGTGCGAGCGGAGCGGGTCAGGTCTTCTCCCCTTCCTTGCACTGCAGAGTCGGCTGCGCTGTGTACCTCGCGTCGCTGTCCAAATTCGGTTGTCCTTTTGTTCAAGATTATGTATGTATTTATTTCAAACCAAATCCCTGATACAGACGAAAGGGTCATAAAAGTGTCATGGATGTGTGTGATGAATCTTTGCGAGATAGCACAATTAATATGAGGGTTGATGTTGCTGTAGTTCCTTGCCTTTTGCTCCCTGTTCAAGACAGAGCAGTGTGTTGCGTGTTCGAGTGATCTCAGCTCTAGTTAAGTTTCAGTTCAGCCTACAACAGGACAGTCAGCATTGCATTGATCGACCGCTAGGATGTATCACAGTTTTTGTTCAAACAGTCTTCACCGTTCGCCATCATACCCACAGAAACATCTGCACCTTTTGAAACAGATTTTATATCCAGTATTTTCTTGTTCAAATAGTATTTTGTTTATTTCTCATACAAGAAGTGTAAGGACGTAGTGTCAATTACAGAATATTTATGCGGCCCAGATAAGCAATCTACATGACAAACCCCTTTATATACAAGGAAGCTTTTGCATAGTTGCATTTACACCATACATTGTATTTTTAATATTATTTTGAATTATCAATAATTGTAATTGTTAGATTTTCCCTTATTAATGTAATTTACTTTGTTATGTGCAAACACTAAACCGTCTTTCATTTGACATTGTAATTGTTTTAGTAGTACTTTCGGTACAAGCCCACCCCCCCACCCCCCCCCCCCCCCCCCACCCCCCCCCCCCCCCCCCCCCCCCCATAAAAAAAAAAAAAACCAAAACATTTGTCAGGATTATAAGAGTACGGATATCGTGACTTTAAACATTGATGTGGGTAAAGATGTAACCCAATTCATTCTAAAATTAAAACCAACACAAGACAAGAAATCTATAGCATTTACTTAAATTATACAATGTATTTTAACAAATAAATGTTCCGAATTAAAATCAAATTCAATTATTGAGTGTTATTTTTTCTTAAAGATTATTTAGCCTTTAGTTTCAATGTTAAAGAAGGTAGTTGTTGATCTTTACTAACCATGGTTTTAAAACCACATTTTCCTTCAAGTGTGCTAATCACATGCAAATGCTTCATTCCGTTCGTAAAAATAATTATAGAAGGGTGTATAGTCGTTTTACAGAGAACCATGACTAAACAGCATAATGATGCGAGGCATGTTCATTTAAAATACAGTATTAATGAAAAGGGAAATGAAAAATTAACAAATTGTATTGACATTTAATCTGAAACGCGTACATGAATTCCTTCGGTTCTTAAATCGATTTAAAGGTACAAATAATTGTTTTTGAACTTGCAGTCAGACACGGGGGAAATTTACTTGAATATATATATATATATATATATATATATATATATATATATATATATATATATATATATATATATATATATATAACAATTTTAACCGTTAAGTGTATTTGTTGTTTGTTTTTTTTTTTACTTGAAAGAAACATTATACTGTATTATATTATTAGAATCTAATTAAGAGATGTCAGATTTTTTATTTTCAAGAAACACATCTTAAATAGTGCATTCAATATTAAACGAATAATAGTATTAGTTAACAAAAGCTTCAAGTTCTAAAGTAAATCATGTGATTAGTCAATGGGCAATTTGATGAACGCTTTATTATGCAGAGTAGTTAGAATGTGATAACTGATACAGAAATGCTTAATATGATTTTGAAACGACAAAAATGCGTTACAGTATGAAGTAAAGCAGGTTCTGTCCCTGCAAATGAGCCAGCTTTAATTAGCAGCTTTCTTTCTTCTACAAATTGGTCAGAAGGAAAAAAAAAATAGTGCTTCGGTCAGTAAGTGCAAGGATGAGCAAATCATACGCTGAACGCTTTTAAACTGATTTATATGAAAAAGGATCAATTTTGAAAATAAGGGGTCGACATCGAATTGTCTGGTCAGCACAAGATGGATCCGGTTATCTGCCCTTTAAAGTTTTCAAGCTTTATTGAATACTAAGAGATTGGTGTCTTCTCCTGCCAATCTTCTCCAAAATGTATTTTAAAAATCTATTCCCTATTATTCTTTATCCTGAAGAAACTAATCGAATAAAGACTTACATTATCGCACTTTCTTGACTTGTTATAAACTGAAATACTTAGGTGTTCCGATTTCTCCAAATATCAATTGATAAAAAAAAGTCAAATAAATGTAAGTAGGTCTGTAATATTATTTATTTAACTATATTTAGGGGCTACAATAAAACTTGATGTAATGACTGCAGTGCATTTTCGTTTAATCAAACAACTCTGTTACACTCTCAAAAGTAAATCACTTAATATTAATATAGTTATGTTTTATCTTTTTATAATTTAATTGCATTATTTTCAGGAGCAACCGATTAAATGCACCCTTGTTCCTTCCTTTCCTTATTTGTGGTATAGGACATTATGTCATATCTAATAAGTAGAAAATTATTACAATTATTAAAGTAACAGTTACATTTTAATCACAATGATTTTAGATGAACGTAGTTTCTGTTTTTATTTTAATTTTTGTTGGAATACTAAATAAAATATTCCGCGTGCCTTATATACCCTACAAATTATGCATTTCTTGTTCTAGTTTAACTTAGCCGGTTATCAATAAGTTCATACAGTATATGATGCGTTATGTCGTCAATTTCCACTTCTATAGCCAGAAGGATGATAATAATGAGGTCTAATAATAAATATAATATAAATATAAAGTCTAATATATATATATAATCCACTCCTCCACAGTATAACAAGCACTGTGGAATTATATACACATTTATTTATTTGTATTTGCAACGCCTAATGGGCTGTGCGGTGAAAGAGAGTTACTGTGACAGGAAGGTCGTCCTATGAGAAAACTTTTTCATCCCTTCGGGTTGCAGTTATGTCCAAAAGGTTGTTATTAGCTGGTATTAATAGATGCAGCTCTGGCGAGACAAAATCAGCTATTGATAATTGCAAGAAGTATACAGCAGCTACTCTATCGATCGGCTTGTCCCTTATTCCCCTGGTATATAGAGATAAGAAGACACTCTCTTTAGTGCAATATAATTTCTTTTGACCTATCTGCTTGCTACAGACTTATGATGAATAGCCAGAGTGGCTGAAGTCCTTTATCACGACACGTACCCCTTGATATACTATTGATTCTTTATAACTAGCTCGACACAAAAAAATCAAACTGTCCACTTGACCACCATCGTCATCAATATCATCACAAAGGCACTGGAATAAAGATCTACTGCTTCTGACGTGAGATATATATATATATATATATATATATATATATATATATATATATATATATATATATATATATATATATATATATATATATATATATATATATATATATATAACTACAATAGATGATTTGCAAAAACCAACAAGGCAGTAGACCGTCTGGCATCCTGTTCAACAAACTTTCTTTAAAAAAAAAAAAAAAAAAAAAAACAGCAACAAGAGTTTGTAACATGCATCCCCGCTGTGCAATTGGAAAACACCAACGATTCTCAGTGTGCTAGTGACACCTGACATACCGAACACATTTCAACTAAAACACGGGCGTATTATAGTTTGTATAAAATATGTCATGTTAAAACCCTTAGACCTCCACCCCCCCCCCCCCCCCCCCCCCCCCCCCCCCAAAAAAGGCAAAAAACTGTACGTTTGCTAGGTAGATTTTACTGAAAACAACCCATTCCGTCAGTGTGTATGTGTCACTGTCAACATCATTTGCTAGTCACGGAAATTGTAGAGTGAACAGTAATTATAACCGTTTACAGTGGAGTATAAGGCGAGAGGTAAAAGTGAATCCCCTTGGAACAATCAGGACTGGGAAAGGTTTACTTTCAATGCACACGGTATGTTGATCATATTTAATGGCTAGTTAGTCTCACAATAGTCTGGGAGGGAATTTAAAGACACGCTTGGTTTAACTGCAGTGTTTTGAGCAAAACTCTAAAATCTAATTCTTCACTACATTCCAGGACTAAACGTCATTGTTTGTTTCATTAGCAGTTAACACGTGCATATTTATAAGTATGCTCTTCACAATTCCGACTTACAGAATGTAAAGCAGATAAACAAATCACTGGTTGACTTCTTTATTATTGTATTACTCTCTTTGTTAGCTGCTTTTGCACAATGTGTATAGCGAGGATTCATTTAGGCCCTGCAGGATCCTTGGACTGTGACGGGACACTGAAAAGGTAATGTTAAAAACCAGAAGCCAGAACATAAGACCAACTGAATACTCATTGAGCTCTATATATCATGGTGTGTTGTTATGTCATTCTTTACCTGCATGTCTAAGACTGTATTATTGCATTATTTTGTCAATTAAACGTTTGTACAATGAAGAAACTAAAGCATGCGTAGCCTTTTAAATGACATGGCTGTATTAATGTTACACGTTTGTTTACATTGTGAATTCTGTAAACTTTTTAGAAAAACGATCTCAGAACAGCACAGATTAAGAAACAGCATTGTAGTGGCGGAGGAAGAGAACGATGGGCCCCAGTGCAGGACCTTGTTGTGGGCCCCGACCTTTATGTAATACTTTTATAAGCACAGAACATGCCAAGTTAAGTGTTCAGTATTTTTATTCTTAGAATATTAGCATGTATGAAACAATATACGACTACATGTAAGAAGTTTATCTACTCGCCTTTCTTGAATTGAATTTTGCTTGCATCTTTACTGCAGATTAGACATCTGTATCGCACAGAATATATATATTATATATAGTATATATATATATATATATATATATATATCTTATATATATATAATCTATATATATTATATTATATATATAGACACACACACACACACACACACACACAGGCATGTTAATTTGCTTTCGTTTATTTTGGTACCCAGCAGCACCTGCCTTATGATACGTGCACAAAGAGTATTAACTGCAAGAATGCTGAACAGCACCCCAAAAACTTCCAGAAAGACAGTTTTGCAATATTGAGAGACCTATAGGTTAAAATACAAGTGGTCGCGGAGTTTGAAAAAGAGACGCCAATGAAACATACCTGCCTCATATACCAGCCTCCATGCAAAGCAGGTACGAATGAACAACAAAAAAGTTAGGAACCTAATTTTAATTCATCAATTAAAAAAAAAACATAATTTTAAGAGAATATCAGTACCTGATGAAACGAGGGGGAATAAAAACGTAATTACTGGCACTGGTAGCTACAATGAAATTAATATGCAGGTAACCCCTGCAAATATAAATGCGAAAGATATTCCCTGAGTGCGTGAGCCCCTATACAGTTGCCCCGGCTGCACCGATTCCTCTACCACTGCATCGTAACTTAAGTGAATGCGTTATAATTGACACACAAGCGTTAAAATGAAGGTTAATAATAACGTTATCAAGTTGATAGATAGTCTCTCACTGTTAATGATGGTGCTTTTAATGCATACTGGGTGAATGTTAAGTTTTACGTTTTATTAGTTTCTGTTTTCGTCCATATAGGTGCAGAATCAAATTGCACACATGCAAGTGCTTCTTTGCTGCTGTTATGTGGTACTGTGAGATTATATGTGGAGAACTGCTGGAATGTACAGAGGCAATTCAAATGCTAGTGGCTGCTGTTTAAATAGGGCATAACTACACTGTGACATAATGTATTATTCCTATTGAAACCAGGAAATGTGTTCATACTTTCCTTCTACAGTCTAGATATAAGGATACATTACAAATGACAATGTCATAGGAAACAATAATACTGTAAATGGAATACACAGTCTACATTATACAATAATATACTTTATGGACTGTATTCCTTATGTGTAGGTTGTTTAATCACAAGGCATTTTAGGCAAATACAAGCGTCAGGTTCAAGCTATGTAGTCAGTCAAAATGATACCCTATACATTTGCAAACATTCAAATTGGATGTATTCCCAATATAAATAGTAATAATATAACTAACAGTGTACATATCTCTTAGCCAACATATTATGTTGAGAATGTGGTTTAATCCATCTATATTTTATTGACTTGAAGCATTTGATTGTGCACATAATCAGTGCAAGGAAATACTAAACATGGCAGAGTTATGATTTTCTGTGTATATGTTCACAACCCTAAGGCATGGATTTAATCTATCATGTATCCTAAGTGGGAAACTATGTACGTTCAAATAGACCTGAAATATAAAATGAGTGTTAATGATACTCTTCTGCAAATAAATATGCATGAAATAGTATTTCAGTTACTATTAACTTGAAAAGGAACAATGATATAGTTTATTTCACTGAACTGTTAAGCACTGTGTTCCCAGCTTCTTTGTTCAGAGCATATACTCCAAGATAATTACCCACTTGACTATTAAATTATAAGGATACGCTGGTGTGTTGCCTCTGGTGAAAGTGCATGTCTGAAAATTAACCGAGGGCCCCCTACCTTCAGTTACATTAATTCTACTCAGTCTTGCCTAAGTGTAATTATAGCTAGGCAATATTCCAACTTATTAGGGCAACATCCTGGTTGTGGTCAATGTCATATAATATATATTTTTTTAAAAAAGTGTTTTTTTAAACTATTAAGGCAAATACTGTAATTTAACTGTCCCAAATGTTTTACTATACAGTAGGTGTTTGTGCAGGGAGGTACTGTACCTAATACAGTGACAATAACATGTATATGCATATGGATATGCACAAGGCTAGTAAAACAGGAATTAGAAACTAAAAGACGAGCACAGCAGAACTTCAGACGCCAGTGTTTCAAAATGAAATCTTTCTGACATGTACTGTACACATGCCTCTTAAAGGAAGTACCAGTAGCAAGTGTGTACTGTAAGTAAAAACTAGAGACCTAGGCTGACATATCTACTCAATGTTAGTAATGCATGGATTATACTCCCAGTAATATTTGTTTAAAAATGATTGTTTTATGGCAGCCAATTATGCTGTATCTGTCCTCTTTTTTTTTCAATTATCTTATAATTTAGTCCTACACTGAGGAGTCTTCTTTAACAAGTCTTGATGTAAGTATTGATGCAAGGACCTCTGTCACACACAGTTGCCACTTAGTTTAGTTTCACAAGCATAATCTTCATTATTTATGCATGCTGTGCTTTATTTCAGGTACCAGGTGTGAGCTCAAAATAAACGTCACCATTAAACCAATAAAAACTAAAAAATTTGAACTTGTGATGTGTGTTTTCACTTGGCTAACTATGTTTTTTTCCCTCACAAGTGCCCACCTCGGTAATTATTTAAAGGTAACAATTCACCTTGTTGTTACTGCTGTAACACAAGCACACCTCAGACTTTTTTACACCAGCCCAGTTTTTAGAGCCGGCTGCTTTTTGGAGTTTGCAACAAAACAGTTCTTATCGTATCCTCGGGAGTTTATGCAACAAAATGTGAATCAGATGCTCTTATTCTGCGTGTAAGGTGTACATTGAAAGACTTACACTCAGATAAACTAAAGTGTCTGCAGACAGCTCTGTTTGGTATCTCTGTATTTTACATTAGACAATCATCTCTTCGTTTTTTTTTTTTTTTTTTTTTTTTTAAATATTGCTTGTTTCCTAGTCCACTGTAATGACTAGAGTTAAGTCATGTTGTTTCATATTAGGTATGTTGTCCAGTTTACAATTTAGGTTTGTGACAGACCTGAATAAACATTTGTTGCATATTGCAGTGCACTTGGAATTGAATATTATAATTAATGACAAAACATTAACAATTATTTTAAGGAACTTTTCGCCTTAAAAATACCTATTATTAGATAATTAAAGATAAATGGCATTACATGGCAATATAAGCAGTATGCTGTAGTGGTTTTGTATATAGCACCTTCATATGTGCAATCATTCTAACACTTTAAAAAACAAATAACAAAATGACTGCTAAAAAACAATATATGTGGGGTTTCTATCAGTAGTTCTAAAGATAAGACAATATATATATATATATATATCTATATATATATATATATATATATATATATATATATATATATATATATATAATTTAGATGTGCAATACCAAAGTTATTTTCATTGACAGTTTTGTAAACATACTCTTAACAGCAAAGGCACTCGGGTGACATTAAAGATATAAAGTTAATGTGATGTAAACTTATGAACAAGCCTTTTGTTTTTAAGGTTGACGTACTATGAGGAAGTATCTTTTTGTAAGCCGGTTTAATATGAAATAATACTGTGCATGGTGACAGGAAATTAGGAATCACAAGTTCAAAATAAAGAGGTGCAGCCATTGCAACTGCATCTGATGAAGATTTTGAGTAATAGCTGAGCCACGTGAATTGTTTGTGCCACACAAGTACTGCAAGCCAAGAGTGGTGTAATAATTAATTTGAAAAAACCCAATTTAGTACAGTGAGAAAGAGTAGCATGATACAGCTCTGACAACCAAGCAAAACTGGTATGAATAAAAACAAAATCAGATCCATTTTGTGATGCGACAGGTATAAAGTACATGCTTTGACTTTAGATTAGGAGAGAGAGGCACTGAATGAAGTACTAGAATGTGCAGACTGGTTTCTAAAGAGATTACTTACTTGTAGATGCCACTGATCTGTGATGGCCTAAAGAAAATATCAGGGTTCTCACCTAACTTTGAATCCAATATGAGTAGTAGACTGGGAACAACGCTTGTAAAATAATGTTTGTCCTGTTCAATATTCATGGAATGTGGATTCGTGAGTATGAGTCTAAAGCTGTCTCCAGTGAGAATCTGTTAGTGTTACAAAAGAGTATGAAAATGTAGAATAAACGGGCATCACTTAATTTTTCCTCTTGAGTATTTAGTATGCAAACATTTGAGTCTAAAGAGTGGCACATCTTAATACAGTCACCTTGCAATTTATAGAGCCAGATTTGTAAATAACATTGAGAATCTATCCCAAAGTGTCTTATTTTAGTGATGCAACAGTATTTTGATCCTCAAAGATGAGAGAAACAGTGCAATTGGCACAGAAGTTTAGGAATGCAGCTGGTTGTAGATTAAACTGTGAGATTTAGCTGAAGAGCTTGGTCAGTACCGTAATACTATTTTAGCACTTCAGTACAATGTGTAGAAAAGACTAAAACTCCAATGATGGGACTTAATCTCATTAGAATTCCTTGTCAGAGCTGACCTTGGGAAGATACTAACCAGCACGAGTGACATTGCATGTTGGAACCAGAGTACCAAGAGACTTTTTCTATCAGTGTGACAGCAGCACCAAAGTGAGCAGACAAGCAGCATTACTTTCTAATAATAATAATAATAATAATAATAATAATAATAAATAATAAAGTAAAAGGTTTCCATATTTTAGTCCATGTACAATCAAGATCTAGTAACAAACCAAACAGATAGATCTATCTATCTATCTATCTATCTATCGATCTATCTAGTATATATATATATATATATATAGATATATATATAATATATTATATATATATATATATATATATATATGAAGTGACTATTTCATATTGTATAAAAATATATACCAAAAAATGTAAATGATAAAAAAATGTGAATAGAGGTCAGTTTCAAAAGCTACACAACAGTAGACTTTTTTAGACAGTAATGCTAAATGCTGAAGTATTTGGGTACACCTTCCAGTCATTAATATACAGCAGTGATCATACACTGAACTCAGAATTATGTTACATATCCCAGTACTTGTTAACAAATAGTGTACCAGCATATCTAGTATAACAAGGTTTGTCACTGCCAAAAATAAACAGGATGAGACTTTAGCTGCAATAATAATTATACAATATAGATATAATTCACAAAGTACTCCGTACTGCTAAAATACATACTACATATTCTTATGCAACTTGTTACAATGTAAGCTTTTGTTATGTTATGGAACAATGCCTCATTACAGAACTATCAGCCGTTTTGGTCAAAAGCAGTTGTTATATAGTAGTTTCTGATTGCCAGGATCTTTCACTGAGAAACGCCCCAACCCCTCAAGAAAGACAGCCTGATTGCAAATCATGTTATTGATGTGATGTATGTAAGATGTTTGCTAATAACTGCTCTCATACCATCTGTTAATCTTTGTTGTGATTAAGGAGGTAATCCTAATACCTATTATTCCTAATGACATGGCCAAGATCTTTTGCTTATACAAGCTTAAAGCATTAGCCTTCAGAGGCTGCCGAGAAGAAGCAGTGGAAGGTATCAGTAATCTGGGCTACAATTGAGAAATTGGCCCGTCCTCCACACAACAAAAGTGATACAAAAGAATTACACCCTCACTAAAGTCTATTTCCTTGTATAATCACACAAAATGATTTTTCTTAAATATGATAATAAATCACAGGAAAAATCAATGTGGCAGATCCCAACTGCTATGGCCTGATAACGCATCAATCAATATTTAGTATTTAGATTTTAATTAATACATAGCAGAGTGGGAGCCCTTTAAGAAAGAAATATTATCTCAGATAAAATATCCTGCGCTGTTAGCATGCAAAAGTTGTTTCTCATATCTGTCATTGATCAGTCAGCCGTCCCAGTGATTAAAAACCCTGGAAAATTGTGTGTCTGTGTGTGTGTGTCTCCAGCATCCCTGTCTGCCAGGCCCGAGTTGCACAGAATGCTGGGTAAAACAGGAAACAAGAGGAGCACTAGAGATTCTGCACACCCTAGTCTATCTGGCTGTCTCTGTTTTCACTTTATCACCTGAAACTTTCACCAAAAATTATGTTTGTAGAGGAACTTTGTAGCATGCTGTTTAATATTGTTCAATATTTTTATTATTATTATTATTATTATTATTATTATTATTATTATTATTATTATTATTAGTAGTAGTAGTAGTAGTAGTAGTAGTATTGATAATATTGTAGAAACATTTTAATTTAATTGTCTTAAAGAAAAATATAGCTTACATTTTACAAGGAAGCTGTACAGTTTTTCACCTTAACAGAAATACTGTTACTGTATCTTAACAAAGCACTCCTACAGCATTGCATGTGGCTGTTATTTCTTCCAGAGTATGTTGTGAATACTATTTACAGTTGGTGCATAATCTTTTCTTAGGGTTTTAAGTGGTAAATCACTGCTTAAACATTCGACTACCAACTGTTCTGCATTTGGATTGCCAAGAGAAACATTTGCTATTGCAATCCTTTTACTTATTAAAGAGATTAAAATAGGTATATATAGAACAGCATTTCCCGCTCTTAAATAGGATAGGAAGGAAAATGCTGGAGTGTAAACATAGCAAATACAAAATGGATTGTAAAATAATAATACATGTTTGTAAAATAATAAAACTGTTACAAAGCAAACAATTAAAATGAATATAAGAACTCAAATATATGCAAAAAAAGTTGTTTGTTACTAATTATATTAACACAGAAAGGAGTGCAAACTGCATTTTGGTTTTCAACAGAGTATAATGATGTGTTGAGGAACACAGTTGGTACACTTGACGGATTTCTTAAGCTAACGTAATGCTTCCCTTGTTCTAGTATTTCATATTTAACAAATGTAGTTTGTTGCATTTTTGTCACCTGTATGCCTAATTGCATTTTCATGATCCTCATTTTTTCTTTTGACAACCTTTAAGTTCAGTAGGAAACACTGTATGAACTAAAAATAAGCAAATGACTCCAAACTGTAGATCACAGTTTTTTCAACCTCCGGCATATATATATACTATATATATAGTATAATATATATATATATATATATACACACACACACACACACACACACACACACACACACACACACACTGTATGTCTGAGCTTCAGAGGGCTAAAGTACTCTGTGCTTAAACAAGCCGTCATCATCAAACAGTAGGCCATTGATTTGCAATTAGAATAATTATAGATTTCATATACCATAACTTCCCAGGGTACATTTATATAACACCGTAATCAATTTTAGACATATATGGTATAAATGGAAAACAGTTTTTTGTTATGAGTTCATAATTACTGGGTTATAGATGTGACTGCAAAATCAATGTTTGGTTTTGCAAAATCAGAAAAATCCATAGTGACACCAGAGCTACAACCACACTACAAAAATTCTCAACATGATCTGTTAAGCAGTGTGATAACAGTGCACTTGAGGTTACTCAAGTTTTAAGCGTCTCAAGATTGTCTGCAGTCTGACCTTTTGTAGGGCAGCTCTGGTTGTTAGGTCACAAATGGCTAAAGCTGCACATCATCAGACAAAAAATACATAGAAACTTTTGATATAAGGATGCATCTGAACAAAACATTTCATATGTACAAAAAGACCACATATCCTAAGACTTCAGTGATTTGCATTGGTAAAATATTTTTAGGGAATGCCAACAGACAGTGTAAGACTCATTTCAAAAGAAGGACTTAGGTCAGACCATGGTATTTTTACAAGTAAAAACCAGTGACTCTTCAAACTTTTAGCATTTTTTTTTAATGGTACAGCTTGTAAAAATACCATTCATAAATTATTTGATCAATTAATCAAAATGTAATGTCTCCATATTTGTGTGTCACAGTGTATTTCACTTACCGGTGACTATGTTCCTAATAATCACATATTCCTGTTAAATGCAAAAAAATTGGGAAATACATTTCTAATTAAACTATGCATTTCTCTTCCTGATAAATGTCCATTCTTTTTAATTCCACTAAACTCAATTTTGTATAATCTGAAAAACAGACAACATTCTTTAAATCTGAACTCACTTAGTTTCCTTCGTAAGTCTCCTTTCGTTTTAATTTAGCCCTGAAGGCAATGAGAAACCATGGTGACAACAGGCACGCTAATGTCATTCATTTTTTACTCTTTTTTACTATTAAGTCAATATTACTCAATGTGATCGAAGTGATCCTCAAGGACCAGTCAGTTGAACCTCTACTTGTGTCACCTACTGTATTCTAATGATCCAAATGTCCCAGTGGAGCCCATTGTTGCAGGCCCTGCAAACCAAGTTCCATCTCTTTGTTTTTCTCCAAGCTTCCCTGTTGAAATGTTAACTGTGTTATCTCATTCGTTGACTGTGCTATACTCTTTGTTATTTACATTACGTAAGGGACCCCACTGTTAAGGTGAGAAAGAAAGCAAATGCCTGTTTTTTAGATACATTTTAAGGCAATGGGTGCTCTTGAGAAACAAGGGTAACCCCTTGATCTCTGTGAACTGCCTTACTTTCACTTTGTTCACAGACTACCGCTCTTAATATCAAGAATGATCACACTAAATGCTGCTTTCACTGTTTTCCATGGATATACCAGAAATAGGAATACGAAGGGCTGCAAAAGCTAAATCAACATTGTTTTATGTGCTTTTAGAAATAAAAAAAAAAAAAATAGTAATAATAATTTTGCCATGTTTACCCACATTGAAGATATCAGCACTGTTATTAATGTATTAAAAAGCAGCTATGTGACACAGAGGCCAATGGGGAATGTAAACAAACACACTAAACAAAATGGTATATATATATATATATATATATATATATATATATATATATATATATATATATATATATATAAAATATATAAATCTCTTAGATCACATTTTTTAATTACAGTCTGCAACACCGTGGCATCGATATATATTTTCATTATTAATTTATTCATTTAATTTATATCAATTTAAATAAGTTAATTAAATTTAGTTCTTACAAATCCAATAAATGCCCAATTTAAAAAAAAATGCACAATCTTGAGTTTCAGCAAGTCAGTATGTAAATGCAAATACAGAGCTATTAAAGGTTAACTGAGTTTCACTCAAACACTAGCAGCCATAGATCAAATCTTTTGGGGGTCTTCTTACTCAAGATTATAGTCACAATTCTGCTATGTACTTGATTTATACTTGTTTATTTTTTTTCTCCTTCCAGTAGATAACCATGAAATCAAAATGAAGAGTCCAGCCACAGATAAAGAAAAAAAAAAAAGCGTGGCATGACAAGCAGTCTACAGACAGGGTTGTTAGTTTTTGTAGGCTGTAGGCGGCGACTGGAAAATTTTTGATCACTTTAATTTACTATATCCAGCGTGACTGCTCTACTCGCCCAGCGCTTTTATCAAGCCCTGTGAGGTGGTATTGATTTTTTTATTTTCTATGTAGGATAAGAAGACAGAGAGTTAAGAGCAAGAGTGAATGAAGAACTTTCCTCAGATTACTGCTATTCTCTAGCTTATTGCATCCTGTCGTTTGTGGTTTCAGATGATGTCCAGTATGTCAGGGCTGCTTCAAGCAATAAACAGGGTGAATAACAATGGATTAGGCCAGGCTGGAAAAAAAGAAGGACTCAGAAAGGTAAAAGTAAGAAAGCAAGTGTAAAAAAAGAGAAAAAGTATAGAAAGTACATAAAATAAAGCTGGGCCATGTTTTCTAGTAACTTGTATCCCATATATCTATGTGTATATTTAATAGAATAGGTCATGTATAGAGTCAATGTGGTATCTTTTTGGAATATATGGGTATTTCTTATGCATCCAGAAAATATAAGTGGGAAGCAGTTTTCGTTTTTTGTCATTAATATATAATTTGTGTAAACCTAGGCAAACATAAGCAGTCTATTATTATTTTTTATTTTTTTTATTTTTTTAAATATTTATTTATTTATTTATTCCCACTGTATTATGCATTTCTCTGTATTTGAAGCATTATGGATTTTCTTGTATTTACATCTTGTAAAGCGCTTTGTGTTCCACTATGAAAGGCGCTATATAAAATAAAGATTGATTGATTCATTGCATTGATTGATCTATAAAAGCATTTTTCAAGAGGCATCATTAATTTGAAGGCCCTGAATTAAATCTAAAACAAATGTAAGGATTACTCAATTGCCAGAAGATTGTTTCTCTGAAGTTTTTTATTGTCTTTATTTTTCATTTATTTGTCATTCCAATATTAATTTTGATTACATTATGGCTGTTTTATATAAAATAATATTAAGAACAAGCAGATTGCCTTGAAAAAGCATATGCTTCATATCAACTGATTTGTTCCACTTCCTAATTAGTTACATTGGATGATCAGAAATGACACAGACATTTAAGCCCTCTGAATCAATGCAGCTGGGAAATATAAATATATGGTAATGCAATCAAGTTAAAATTAAATGTCATATATTAGTAAATCTATATCAGATTATCATAGTAAAACTACATTTTCATTGATTAATAATATGTTGTTTATGTTTTTGCCGAAATTGCCACAGACAGTCAGTTCAGCAGCTGTTACATGCCTGGAGGCTACACAGAACGGATAGAGCCGAGATGCGGGTGGTAGAGTAAGAAACTAAAAGAGGTCAGTTGTTTAACAGTGCTATGTACCGTGTTTTATTTACTTGTGACACTGCAACTTCTTTTTATATCTGCACATATATTAACATAGATGTTTGAAGAAAAAATCCTCCAAAAATATTGGGATTGCCAAAGCTAAAGCTGACAATCTGGAGACGCTTAACGCTTGAGTAACCTCAAGTGCACTGTTATCATACTGCTAAAACTGTAAACAAAACTATAAATAATCAGCTTTTGAATTTCTGTCAATCAACATTATTAAGAATGTGGTTGTTTTTGTATCTAATAATTTTCAGCTGAAGTAAACATAATGCAACCCCCACCCTACCTACCCCAAAAAAAAACATTACTACAAAAAAAAATGAAACGAGATGAGGAAGTAATGAAATACACAGTAACTGCATTTTACTTACTACAACTTTCCAGTAATTCTTTCCAAATATACTATTTGAGCGAACTAACTATTTGCCCTGATGTTGAAATTACAAAGAAATGAACATTTATATGTACAAATATATGGTTTCACAATGCTGCTGTACATACTGTACCAAAATTGTGTTTTAAGTTTTGTGGAAAGTACATTGGTTGCAAACTAAACGCAAACTAAATGTGTTGCCTATTAGCTATTTGATAGATACACAATATTTGTATATACAGTATATGTAAATGTATTTTATAAAATGTGCAGCTTATCCATTCATAACTTATAAAATTGAGCTGTTAAAAAGTATAACAATTAAGGAAGCAATCTAGATTTTTTTAATCTCTGAATTGTATGATTTTATTGTACTCATTCCATATCTCTGATATGGTGACCTACAAAATCAACCATTCCTGTGAATAAAAAGTACTGTAGAGTCAGATTACCCATACAATCACATCTCAAGCAAAAAAGGTGCACATCTGTAAATTAAAATGTATTTAATAAAATGTTTTTGTATGTCTGATAAAAAAATCCTTGAAAATATTCCATTCAATGGGCTGATTATAATCAGTAATATATATATATATATATTATATATATATATATATATATATATATATATATATATATATATATATATATAATATATATATTTATATATTATGAAGTGTTTTTTTTTTTATTTGGCATAATTACCAGGGATTATAAACTGCTGTCATGTATAACATCATTCATGATATAAGTGACCTACTGGGTTTAGCAAAACAGTTTGACGAACAGTGCATAATGTTAGCATACTGGTAACACTGGTACAAATGTTACCAGCACAAACTACAAAGTCCTTCTGTTACAGCAGCAGCGAAAAAGAAACCACACCATCCTGTGGCACTTAGCAGCAAGAATGAGAAATGAGAATAATATCCAACTTCAGCAGCTGAGAGAATTTAGTTACAGGCTGGTATTAGATATTTGAAAAAAAAGTAGTTGCAGCTGAAAAAATTTTAATTTCAATGAACTCTCAAAAACAGGTAAGGTGATTCCCCAGTTTGGAATTTTTATTGACTTGAATTTGACTTTCATGGTAAGATGATGTTTCCTGAATTGCTTGTGATTACCACAGAATCATGGAAGCCACTAGTTTTTACCGACATAATGAACAACGTTGCAATGTCCTCTAATGCGGTACTATAATTGCCCACATGGCTCCTAAAGCTTCTGATATACCTATTTGAATGGTGCAGCCATACACTGTTACAGACATACAAATACATTGGAATAGCCCAAAAGCCTTTTTCTTGAACCAGACAGCAGTGAGAACTGTACTAGATCCTGAAGTAAATGCATGGCGTGGGGTGGAATGCCAATGAAATCTGTTGCAGTTACTGTATAGTTGGAATGGGCAATCTGTAGGCATTTAGTGGTCAGCAACTTCCAGGAATGGAATTGTAGCTTATGGTCTTATTTTAATATCAAGGAACAGTTTTAGCTATATCAACAGCAGAGCTTTTTTATTTAAAAAAGTCAATCCATGTTATCTTCATGTTCATGTTCATATGTAGGTACATGCAAAACTGTATTCCAATAAAATAGGCTTTCCTACGCCATAAAACTTCTCTGTCTACAACTTGTAAATAAACGTCAGCCATTCCTAGCACGATACTTATCAAAATACACTCCATATAAAGACATGGAAATTCAACCAAGGCACTCCAAAACAGCAAGGTTCATACCAATAACAGAAGCATTAAAAGAAACTTTTTTAAAAGAACAGAAAAATGAAAATACAAGAAAAATAAACCATTCAAAATAGCACTTGCTGACATAAACCTCACATGGTTTTATTCACATTTAATGGGAAAAATAAAGTATGGGGACAAACAGATGTTTGTCTTTTTTGAGTAAGAGAATATGTAAAATATCAAAATTATTTTTATGAGTACTGTACAGTTTCACAAACTGTTCTAGTCTAGTGTTGGCTTCTTTAACATCCTATAATAGTTTGTGAATGTTAAATGTTTTATTGAAACAGACTTTTAAAAAACACATCATATGGGAGTTTTTTAAAAAGCTGTTTTAATTATAATGTTTGTTGTTTTTTTCATGTTAAATGAAATCAATTTAGAAAAAAGGTAATCTTTTTAAAACACTGTTCTACTTCATTAGCTTTTTGTGAAACCTACTGATGTAATTTATCAGGTAAAAGTAGCACTACACAACTTTTTGCCTCACCAAGTTGTTTTAATGGGGGGTGTTATTTGTCACTGCAGCTTTGGAGAAGAAACTGGGTCTTCCATTCAAATAAAACTGTATAGTCCTGATAAATTTTGCCACAACTTCCATCAGTAGGGATAATAAATAAATAAATAAATAAATAAATAAATGGTTTTTTTTGTTCCCTACTAACATTAAACCAGTAAAAGAGTAAATTCATTAAACGAATGGAGAACAACAATAATTACACAAGTGTAGAGTTATGTTATATATCAAATAATCACCTTCCAGTTTAGGATGGAAGTTAAATATACATAGCAAACCTATGATCTTTTGATTAATTTAGCCTTTGGAAATAGTTCATATAAATATAAGATGCATCTACAGTTTTAATCTGATTAAAATAAATGGTACACTGTTTGTGCTTTGGGGAAACTAGCTGATGACTTCCAAATACAGAGGATAAGGGGCTGATAGACTTGCACAAAAAAATCTGGTTAATGATAGTTTACATCCTCCTCTTAAAAAAGGTCACAGGACCACAAATACATGTGTTTCATCCCGAGTCACTTTTGTATCCTGTCTAATTGAGTTGTCTAGCTGCTCCTCCTTTTGATGTCTTCTTATCTTGGCTCAAGATATTTTAGGTGTACTATCAATTACACAAGATTAGCTTATTTACATCTATACAGAGTATTATCCTATCAGTAATAGCCAAGCATTCCTTGATAATATTAGCTTATCTGTAGTTCTAACAGCTTTTAACAGAATATAGTATAATAACCTAATATGAAGTGATGACATAAAATACCAATTATACAGTACAGGAAAAAAAAAACAAAAAAAAAACAAAACAACTAATCATAAATGTTCTGTACTGTACTTTTGACAATCACACACACAAACACGTGTGCACACACGCACGCACACACATAGTGATAGAAAATGTGTTTGGAATAGAAAAAGAAATTCAGCACAGTTTTTTTTTATTTATTTATTTTTTATAACATTTATATGAAGAACAAACTTTTTTTAAGGTGGTATCCCATTTACTCCACAGTACTCCTATATTGCCTATGTGTATGTGGTGTATAATTTTTGATAAACAGGAACTTTTTTGAGTATAAAAATATCTAGTTAAAAACAAGTAGCTTAATTTAGCCAAATGTTTCTTTTATATACCAGCATTGGATTTTATGGATCATCGGAATGAAATGTTAAAATATCAAAGAACTGAGGGAGTAACTGGACTAACTGAAGTATATGTGTATTATGAGACCTATATATTTCAAAAGCCTAACCATATGAACTGTGTTATTTTTTAAACATATAGATACATATTATTATTGATATATTATACAGAAATTAGTCAAATATTTTGTTCCCAAATAACTGGTAACAGTACAACATTGTTACATGTTTAGAAACAAACACAATTCCTTCTTTTCTAACTCAGTATGTGCCTTAAAAAAGATGTATCCTCAGACTGCATTCCTTACTGCAAGGTATGTTCAGTTTTTCATATTTGCAACCATGCTGTTTAAACTGATTACTTTCATTGTGCAAAGTGAGAATTAATGATTACAAATAATTTACATTTTAATGTAGACTGTGAACTTTGTCGAGATTTTAAACTCGTTAAGTGAAACATGAAACATGACACGTCGGCACTTTGTGGTTTTCTACAAAGTTAAGCATTGGGAGCTTGCAAAAAAAGAAGGAAAAAAAAACAACAATCAATCTAAAGGGAAGCAACTCCTGAAAAATACTTCCATCAAAATAAATGTTTGAGCTTTGATGTTTATTGAATGAAATAAACAAAATGAGAATGTTTTAATATTTATGTGACTTATAGCGCAAGATTAGTTGCATTTTACTCTAAACTGATATCAGCACAAATTATTTATAAAAGGAAAAACAGCAGTTACAATTCTAAAAAAAAAAAAAAGAAAGAAAGAAAAGAAACTCACATGCCTTAAAATTAAATGCCTGCGCTGTTTATTTCTGATATAGTTACTTTTTCAGGAAAACTTGCAGGAAATAAGTGCTTTAAAGTTCCTATGTGTCAGGGCAGTAGCTGTTTAAATATAAGAAGTTAATGGAAGTCTTTAGTTGTGTAATTATTATGGTCTGTCAGTTTTTGATTATAAATTTATGTTTTGTTAATTTCGGTTAATATCTGTATATCTGCTTAGTCCTACCAATCAATATAATAATAGTTTGGTTTTCTTTATACAATTTGCAGTCTTTTACAAGATAATTTATTCTCACTTATAACTGGCAAAATGTCATGCTATATGAATAATCACGCTCATTTCCACAATGATTTTTTGTGGTCACAGCCCAATCTATTACCTGCTTCAATGAATGTGCAGTGCTTTCACCCCTAGGTGATGGAAATACCTGCCCTCTTTCCAGCCTGCCATTAATTATGGTTATCAATCATATGTATAATTCATGAGAAAATGTATTTGTCAAGCATTCCAGACAGGTCACTTAAATCCTAGATCAATTGATAATGTTCACACTAACATGGTCCGGAATAAAAATTAACTTTATACTAATTTTCATTCAAACATTACTTCTGGAATGCAATTGTTGTTACACCGACCATGCTGCAGCTTCCCTCGGGTTAGATTTAATTAAAAGTTTGTTTTGGACACTATCATATTCTTGTTAAATGTTAATTAGTGCAGTTGTGCACCTGTTATGACTTGCTTCTAATTGAAATGTTTAACGTTTGATATATTTATAATAAATTAACAGCACATGGCTCTAAAATATATCACTCTTCTGTTCTCACAAACTTGTAACTCACTGTTCCAATCTAAGAACACTGAATTATCAGTTTCCTTGTCAGTTATTTCTGTTCTGTTCTTGACCATTCTTTCAGCAAAGCAGAACGTGCTGATTATATGTTTACATTACATTTAATTTACAATCTTCATAAAATGCTTATAAAATACTGCTTTACTCTTTTCTCCAAACTGTCTTACTTTTTTCCTGTCTTAATCAATTTACAATACAACACATTCTCCTAAAGTATATTTAAAATGATATATATATATATATATATATATATATATATATATATATATATATATATATATATATATATATATATATATATATATATATATATATATATATATATATATATAAACTAATTAAGATAATTAATATTGACTCTCAGTACAGCTGTGACATAGTTATGTTTGTATTTGCATTTGATACAATTACATATGTAGATTTTTAGATTTTCAATAAAGTAATATGTTGTGTGTAGGGTGTCTCTTACTATAAAAGAAATCATTTTACCAGAATCAACCAGAGCCCATACTACACGACATGACATCCCTAATAACAATATGAGACACACAACACAAAATATATTAGCTTGTACATGCATGTGACATTTCATAAACTACTTGAGCTTTGTTCTTCTGGTTAATGAGGTCACATAACCCATTAGTGTAATTATATTTCATTCTGTATGCATTTTGTCAGCATATTCCTTAAAGCCATTTTTATTCTGGATACAGATGTAGTTCATAACTTTTTTGTAGCAAGTAATAAATAATAATAATAATAATAATAATAATAAATAATAATAATAACAACAACAACAACAACAACAACAACAACAACAACAACAACAACAACAATAATAATAATAATAATAATAATAATAATAATAATAATAATACATTTTATTTATATTTTATTTATATAGCGCTTTTCATTTAAAAATCACAAAGCACTTCACAAAGCAGCATAAAAACAAACATTGCATTAGACAAACTGTAAGAACAACAAATCATTTACAGAAAGCCAAATCGAAAGAAGTAAGTTTTAAGATTAGATTTTAAAACATCAACTGAGTCACAATTTTTCAATCGTTCCATAGGCGTGGGGCTAAAGAGCGGATAGCCCGATCACCCACAGTGCGCAGACGACTCCTAGGCACAGACAAAAGAACGTTACCAGATCACATTTTTCATTTAGGTATGTGGTACTGAAGGAGAGCCCTAAGATAGGGAGGGCCTTGAGATTGTAAGGATTTATAAATTAGTAAGAAAACCTTAAAATCAATCCTATATTTAACTGGCAGCCAGTGGAGAGAAGCAAACACAGGAGGTACCTGCAAAAAGAGCATTACAGTAATCCAATCTTGATGAAATAAAAGAATGTGTAAGCTTTTCTGCATCAATCATAGATAATGAGGATCTAAGTCTAGCAATGTTCCTAAGGTGGAAGAAAGACACTTTGCAGACATTCTTAATATGATTCTCAAATGATAACATAGGGTCAAATCTCACACCAAGATTGATAACCATTGAAGTGGGACTGATCTCATGTCCATCAATTTCAAGGCTAAAATCAGCTACCGTTGAGATATGATGCGGTGAACCCACTAACATTACTTCAATTTTGCTGCAGTTACTCTGTAAGAAGTTTTCTGTCAGCTAAACAAGAGACAGCCACAGTAATATCTGGTGTAGTTTTCAAATAAGTTTGACTGTCATCTGCGTAACAATGGAATTGAATACCATATTGGCTGATTATTTGACCAAGAGGGAGTAAATAAATACTAAATAAAACTGGTCTCAAAACATAGCCCTGTGGGACACCAGTTTTCAATGGGCAAACATCAGATTTAGTCCCACCCAATGTAAGAAACTGTTCTATCAGAAAGATAAGATGAGAACCACTGCAAAACTATACCAGAAAGACCAATCACAGATTTCAGATAGTGTAACAAAATTTCATGATTTACAGTATCAAAAGAACCTTAGCTCTAAAAGAACCAGGATAGATGGTGAACCAGAGTCTGCAGCCATCAGTAAGTCATTAAGTACCTTAACTAAAGCAGTTTCAGTACTATAGGCGAGTCTGGACCCAGACTGGAAGGTTTCATAAAGCTAATTTGTTACCAAATGGGACTGTAATTATGCAGCTACAACCAGTTCTAAAACATTGGCCAAGAAGGGTAAGTTAGAAATGGGTCTATAATTGCAGAATGCAGAGGCATCCAAAGGGGGCTTTTTAAGCAGTGGTGTAACAGCAGTCAGTTTAAATCCTGAGGGCACTACTCCAGAATTCAAAGATGAATTAATAAGATTAGTAATGAAGGAACCCAAGGCTGAAAAACAGGACTTGGGAATGGGATCTAAGAGACAACTGGTAGTTTTTATCTTTGTGACTCTGTCAAAGAAGACAGATGGGGTAACCTCACCAAAGTCAGATAAGACTGGTCCGGTAAGGATAAGGGTATTTTGAATTGAAACAATACCAGTGTTGTCACCCAATAATTGAAGCCTTATGTTTTCAGTTTTGTTATGATGAGTTGTGGCTGGTAATGGAGATGCCTCAATTCTTTTTAACATTGGGCCCTATTTAGCAAATATGATTGCAAACCACTGCGATAGCGAACCACTGAAATTGTCAACCGCTGCAATTGCGAACCACTGCGATTGTGAACCACTGTGATAGCGAACCGGTGCGATAGCGAACCACTGAAATTATGAACTGCTGCGATGGTTAACCATTGCGATAGCGAACCGCTGCAATAGTGAACCGCTGAGATAACAAACCACTGCGATAGCGAACCGTTGCGATATCGAACCACTGCAATTGCGAACCGCTGCGATAGCGAACCACTGTGATAGCGAACCACTGAAATTGTGAACCGATGCAATGGCAAACCACTGCAATGGCAAACCGCTGCAATGGCAAACCGCTGCGATAGCAAACCGCTGCGATAGCAAACCGCTGCGATAGCAAACCGTTGCGATAGCGAACCGTTGCAATAGCAAACTGCTGCGATAGCGCATGAAAACATGATTTAGAACTCGGGTCACAATTGCACAACAAATAACGAATCATGCACCCAACCAATCAAAGCACAGTTGAGGGAGTAAGGTTACAACCAATAAGGATTCAACATTCAATTTCAGAGCACCTGTGTGTCTGTGATAGCGAACAGAGGGTATTTTGAAACTAAAAAAAAGAAGGAAGACAAAAGCGCAATTTTTTTTAAATGTGCGGCAGCCCAAGTGAACAGGATGACCAAGCCCCTGAAACAAGGCTACACATTTTTTTAGCAGCCTAGAGGGGTAGTGTGAATACAAAATTTAATCTACAAGCAAAATTAAGTTACATAAAAAAAATTCTGTTTCACTTGCGAGCGAGCGAGCGAGTGGGGTGAGTGACGGGGGTGGGGGTGTGAAAAATTTAGAATCAGGAGTTTTCCTTAAGTTAGGCATGTATAGCTCTCCTTCGAACAGTGAGCACTGTCGCTGCCTTTATTATAAATGCTTTCCTGTTAAAAAATATACTGACGATACACATTTGCGTCTTTTACAACAATAACTAAGTCTGCGTTTTTTTATTGGTCCGCATGTGTACCTGTGAACCCCTGTCTATTGGCTTTGTCTGACCTGCCTGGCACTTGCAGCATCTGCAACCTCCAACACCTGGGCTTCAAGTTTAGCATCTGCTTCCCTCAAACCCTGTAATCTTTCCTCTGTAAGTTCAACATCCATTATGGAGTTATGTTGTGTAAAACACAAGAAGCCAGGATGATATTGCTAACCTTCTGAGGAGTGTACCGTAGTGTTCTCCAGAGACATCCAAACATCGGGAACACATTTTGAGGACTCCAAAGGTTCTCTCAATTACAGTATGAGCACATTTAAAAGTATGGTTACAGTGCCTATAGAAAGTCTACACCCCCTTTCAAAATTTTCACCTTTTGTTGCCTTATAGCATGGAATTAAAATGAATTCAAATAGTTTATTTTTTAATTTATCTACACATCTTACCCCACAACTTCCAAGTGAAAAAAAATATTCTAGAAATTTGTAGAAAATTAATAAAAAATAAAAACTGAAATAGCTTGGTTGGATAAGTGTCCACCCCCCTTGTAATAGCAATCCTAAATTAGCTCAGGTGTAACCAGTCGCCTTCAAAATCATACACCATATTAAGTGGCCTCCACCTGTGTTAAATTGTAATGAGTCACATGATTTCAGGATAAATTCATCAGTTTCTGTAGGTTCCTTCTACTGGGTAGTGCCTTTCAAAGCAAAGACTCAACCATGAGCACCAAGGCGCTTTCAAAAGAACTCCGGGACAAAGCTGTTGAAAGGCACAGATCAGGGGATGGGTATAAAAAAAATATCAAAGGCCTTGAATATCCCTTGGAGCACGGTCAAGACTATTATTAAGAAGTGGAAGGTGTATGGTACCACCACGACCCTGCCTAGATCAGGCCCTCCCTCTAAACTGGATGACTGATCAAGAAGGAGGCTGATCAGAGAGGCTACCAAGAGGCCAATGGCAACTTTGCAAGAGCTACAGTCTTCTATGGCCAAGACTGGTCAAAGTGTACATGTGACAACACTATCCTAAGCACTCCACAAATCTGGCCTGTATGGTAGGGTGGCAAGAAGGAAGCCATTACTCAAGAAAGCCCACCTTAAATCCTGTTTGAAGTATACAAAAAAAACACTCAGGAGATTTTGTAGCCATGTGACAACAAAATGTGAAAAAAGTTCAAGGGAGTGTAGACTTTCTATAGGCACTGTATACCTCTGTTTGACAGGGGTTGGGTTGAGCAGCAGTGTCAGTAGCCACTGCTTCAGTGGATACTTGTTGTTAACTACCAACCAGCCTCTCAGACTGTCATCCCGCTGAAACGCATCTGCCACCTGTGAATTAGCGAGGATAAACAAGTCATGAGTGGAACAACGATAGTTTGCATACACATTTGTGATGTAGTTGTTTGCATCACAGATCACACACTACTTGCACGTTGACAGAATAGGTCTCCTTATGATAAAGTGCTACAAGCAAACAGTGTGCTCTCCCCATGTCTCCTTCCAGGTCAGCCTGTTTGTCTGTTTAGGCAAACTTGCTGCATACTTTGTGAGTCAGACAGTCTCAGAAAAGATACATGACTTCTAAATATTTGGGGACGTCTCCTCCTCCTCCTGTCTTTGTCTGGCCACATATAAATTATTTATTTATTTATTTATTTATTCCCTGGTAGTTTCACTGGTATTTATAGTCGACCATGTAATTTGCACACAGTTTAGACCTGTTTTTCACATGTCAACTGAAATGCAAACGCTAACACTGTTAATGGTTTGCTAAATCACTACATTTGTATGTAAATGAGGACACTCCACTAAAGTTCAGCCCATGTCCAGCGCTAACGCTGACTTGCCGAGTGGGCACTAAAACACGGTTGCTAAATCACATGTGGGCAAAGTCTGTTTGCCCACAAGTGTGCCTGATTCCGGTGCACTAACTGTCCATCAAAGTGTTTTGAGATTGCCTTAGGGGTTTGCGAACGTTGCTAAATAGGGCCCATTGTATTGTGTCTTCTCAGGTCTGCCTTCAAATCCAATCAAATTTTCAGTTTTTTGGTGTTATTTAATTTTATGTGAATAAAACAATCAGGTCAGATGGGTTTAAACAAATAAAGCTATTTTTACTTTAAAAATAGGTCAGATCTGTTTATGCATTTAAAATTGGCTTAGGGAAAGGGACATTCTCTAAGTTGGGTACAAATATCAATTTTCCTAAATCACCTAATTTTATTTAGCTTCATCTGTGTTTTTGTTTTTCTTAACAAAAATAATATCGGCAACATTGTTCACCCGCCATACTTCAGCAATGTTCTTGTCTACATTAACAAGAGAGAAGAGTCATTACAATGTAACAATAACAGTATCCTGGTACCTTGCAATATGATTGTGTATTTTATTTGTGGTGTAAATGAAAGAAGTGGCATTATGGTATTATAGTTGTGGTACTGTGACAGCTCTGTCAAGAGGACACAAAAAGCAAGTATATTTTTACACCAAGCCCTCAAAATCACAACAGAGACTATGGGCTGCAGATTCTCAAGTTTCCATAATTTTGACAGAGGAACAGTTCTGCTGAATAATAACTCACAACAGCCAGTTTTTTGTGTCTTAATGGCACATTGCAGCTGCATTAAAAGAAAAAAAAGTTTGTACTAAAGCTAAGCACTTAACATTAATTTTTAAAAATCAATTGACCAATATTGAAGAAAAATAAATTAATTGCTTAAATAATCAAATACAATTTACACACACCAGGGAGAAACTGATACATGATTCCAATACACTGCTCTAATTAAAATAAGCAGCTTCCATTGAATAATATGTCCAGCTACAGTATTTACAGTATAAGGCAAATTTCAGGCATCAATACCTTTAATAGCTAATAACAAAATTACCTCTCTCAAATTGTTATAAGAGCAACAGCTGCCTTTTAAAAGCTAGAAAGAACATTTACATTGTTAAGATTATTAAGCATCTATGACAGGAGCTTCTATTAATTTGTAAATCTGCTAAAGTACCTACTAGAGCTAATATATCAAACCCGTTCCAGCTGCTAACTTAATATTGGAGTTTAGAAACCTATCAGGCAAAATCTAATGCCACCCTTTAGTTTTACCTGTGACCTAAGATATGCTGAGATGGAGATCTTGTCTTCATACTTCACAGCTGTTCATGATTCTCTCAGTCAAATTCAACCAAGGGTGTTGGCACCATTTTTTTTTTTTTTAAAGCTGTCACCACGTCAGCATCAAAGCCTTGTATCACAGAAACCATTTGAGGTAGTGACTCCATATTTGACAATACAAACTACTCGATAAAGTTCCATTACAGTTGGAGTACAGAAGAAATGAACCTTTTCACTGGCACATTGTTTTCACATTTTACTTCATGTTTACAAACCATTTGATTGGATTTGCCTCTTAGATTATGCTACCGTTTTGGTTCACAACAACTCTCATTTAAGTTATTAAACATTGGTCACATTTTTTTAAATTAAAGTTACTGTTTTTTTTACCCAGTTGAACCAAACTATATTGAACAATTGATAATAATGTAGCTTTGCAAGCTCTTTTTACCATGGTGTGTGATATTTTCAGTTGAACAAACAGATTTTTTTTAGGGATTGATTTTGAACAATAATTTTTGTGAGCATGAAAGGCTGACTGCTTTAACCATGTAGGATATCTTCAAATCTCTACTTAAAGTTATGATTTTTTTTCATTTGGAAGGTCCACACTAAGTGACCTACAGCTATGGCCAAATATTACCTAGAATTTTACGATTGAGACGTAATAAAAAAAAAAGTAAACTATAGGAACATAATGTATCTTTTATTTAACATCATGTTAGATTCCTAAATATCACATTTTTTTCATTTTTGTCAGTTTTTTGTTAGTATATGGAAAACTACAAAGTGTGTAGAATGAGCCAGCAGTCTGTCCTTGATTACCGTGGGTCACTGGTAGTCTTGGTGTCAGGAACTAAAACTATAGAGCTTTTATATTTTGTATGTAATAGAATATTTTGTGAGAATTAGATTTGTGTTTGGTTTTAAAATTCAATTCAAGTTGTTCAATAGGTTATTTTTACTGCATATCTAACTTTTTTTTTTTTTTTTTTCTAGTTTTAGTAATTTCAGCCTGTGTTATCACCTATTATTTAGGATTTAATTTCTTGTAGCTACTGACACTGCTGCTCAACCCCATGACCCCTGTCAAACAGAGGTATACAGTGCCTATAGAAAGTCTACACTCCCTTGAACTTTTTTCACATTTTGTTGTCACATGGCTACAGAATCTCCTGAGTGTTTTTTTGCATACTTCAAACAGGATTCAAGGTGGGCTTTCTTGAGTAATGGCTTCCTTTTTGCCACCCTACCATACAGACCAGATTTGTGGAGTGCTTGGGATATTGTTGTCACATGCACACTTTGACAAGTCTTGGCCATAGAAGACTGTAGCTCTTGCAAAGTTGCCATTGGCCTCTTGGTGGCCTCTCTGATCAGCCTCCTTGATCGGTCATCCAGTTTGGGGAGATGGCCTGATTTAGGCAGGGTCGTGGTGGTTCCAGTGATCATTATTGACTGGAATTTTTAATTTTTTTTAATGGCATTTTGAATAACAGGGGCATCACACACTACTTTATAAAACATTATTGTAACCTTTATTTTACACTTTTCTCTTTAGTTGCTGAAACCAGCTTTGTCACCATAGAATAAGTCAATATATGTAATGAATCCATTTCATGTTTAGGGCTAAATCTTGCTGTTTACTAACACTTAAAGAATAGTGGACATTGAGAAACTACAGGTGTGTGGCAGAGAGAGACCGAATCTGGGTCATAAATCTCCCTCCCGACCTGTGAGGGTGCTGTGTAAAGGGAACAGGGTGCCCTGGAATGGATGGGCTGTTAATTCATTACAGGGAAAGTTAGAAGTCGACCATCCAGAAAAGTGGCAGAGCCACAGTACTGCAAGCCATTGCCTGTGCATAGGCATAAAAGATGGTGGTAATTTCTGGCCACTACATTTTTTTTCTAAAGCTACTGCCTGGTTATTTTGCCAGCCAATAATGGGCTTAGATGTGATTTACCATCACAGATTAATAATTGGTTAGATGTTATCTAACCAATTATTAATGGTATGCAAATGAGCTACTTAAAACGTCAATGGCATACACCGTCTGTTTACACCATCGCGTTATGGCTACAGGACATGTCTTGATACAGACAGGTTATCCGAAATATTGAGATGTCAGGTTAAAAATGTTTTTTTAATACATGCACACACAGGTGGACGTGAGTGAGAGGTTAAGTTAGGGGAAGTGTAAGTTTTCTGATTAAAAAAAACAAAACATTATGAAATCTTTTAATATCTTATATGCACAAGCCTTCCTGTAAACACCAAAAATTTGATTGTTCTCATAGTTCATGATATTTTACTTTTGGTTAAGAACAAAAGGATCCTCTAATGTTAGCACATGTTTCCTTTCCATACACAGGAAATTATAGAAGGCACTGGAGCGTCAGCAAGCTCCTGTTATTTTTCTCATGTTTAAAACTTTAATTTGAATGATGAATGGCATGGAAAGTCAGCATCACACAGTTACATTAAAATATAGTTAATTTTTAAATGGCAAAAAAAACAATGTCTATGTTTGTTACTGTATTCCCTCAAATACCTGCACAATTGATTCAATTACAATATATACAATAATAATGCATCTAAAATCTGTTTCTCGTTCAGTACACCTTACCATACAAAAAGCTTATTTTAAACTAAAATAAATAAATACAGCTAGATTGAAAAATCCTGCGTGTCACACAATACTACTCAGTTTCATAGTGAAATTGGATTACAAAACGCTACACATTTCTCGCAGTGTATTTATAGCTACTAAAATACAACTTTTTGATCTAACTAGACCTACAAGAATACAGTCCCATTTGACACGGATATGTATTTTTCAATATAAATAATAAACACCTGTACCTGCTGGGGGACTTGAAAATAAAAAAAGAATTTACTTTATTATGGCTTGGTGGAATGCTATGGAAAATAAGTAAAGCTAAGACCTACCTGTTTTCTTTACACGGACAGTGGACACCGAAACCTGCCATTTTCTCCACAGAGCAATGAATAGGCTACAAACCTGATTGTTATGTTTTCCAACCAGTAACCCGGTGCATAGCACTCCCGTACATAGCAACAGTGCTTTACTCAGGAGCACTTCCGTGCATTAGCCTATGGTGTATAACACTTCGGTGTATAGCACCGTTTCATTTAGTCTGGTAGGTATGGTGTTTCACGACTGTGTGAGGTGCGTGGCCAGACATCCTCCAGAGGATGGCCACAATATGTACGTCCAGTGCCTGGGCTCTGAACATGTCCAGCTGGTGCTGACAGACCACACCTTTTTCAAGGTGTGTGCCGGCTTCCAAAAAAGGACCCATGCTAAGTGGGCTGACCGTGCTGATGGTCATTCCACCTCTTCTGGCTCTCCGAGACCTTTGTTGTCGCTCTCGAAGAGCACCTGTCATGAGCCTTCTTCCGGTCCTAGTGCCCAGTCTGTGTCTCGCTCCCCCGAGCCTAAGACCAAGAAGCCTAAAAAGCATAGACACTCACCAGATGAGGTTGTATGACAATATCAACGCTGTCCTGTGCCTTTCACATTTAAAGAAGGCTTACAGTGCCGGGGCACTGGCAACAAGACTAGCAAACACCACTAGTCTGCTGGCCGTGTACCAGACGCATCTGCTGCAGGACCTGTCTGCTCTGCTTTCACCTCATACCATTGACGAGCTAAGGCTAGTGAGCGACCAGCTGCTGCACATAGCTAGGCACAGTGACCAAGCTATAGGACGCAACTTGAGGGCCCTTGTAGTTGTGTGGTGCCAGCTTTGGCTTTCCCAGGCCAGGGTCCTAGAGACAAGGTGTTGCTGCTCAATGCGTCCATCTCCCCCCGGCTTCAATCCAGTCATGGAGGCAGTGCTGCAGTGGTCTCACCAGGACAGCTCGCAAAGTACTCCAGGTACTTTCTGGTGCCAAAACAGGACGGCGGGATCTGTCCCATTTTGGATCCCAGAGGCCTGAACAAATTCCTGAAGGATAAGAAGTTCACTACCCGTCACATTGTCCAGTCCATCCGGCCTGGCGACTGGTTCATGACCTTGGCAGAGAGACTTCCATGTTCCGATATGTTCAGTTCACAGAAAGTATCTTTGCTTCGCCTTTCAGGGGAGCATGTACGAGTTCTGTGTTCTACCCTTCGGTTTGTCTCTGGCTACCAGGACCTTCTCCAAGTACATGGCTGCAGTCTTGACAGTGTCCTCAATTACTTGGACGACTGGCTCATTTGTGGCCAGTCAAAGGAGCAAGCCATGTCTCACACGGCTCTGATGACGCAGCATCTTACCAAATTGGAGAAGAGCTGTCTGCAGCCGGGTGCAAGTGACGGTCTTCCTGGGTATGTGGCTGGATTCCTGCTCCATGCTCACTTGCCTGTCGGACGACAGGGTAAGCGCATTGAACCCTGTCCGTTCGTGTTCCATCTCAGACAGTCAGTGCAGGTGGTGCTGTGCCAATGGTTGCTAGGCCTGTTAGCCGCATCCTCCTCTGTCCTCCCTCTCGGTCTCCTCCATATGTGCCCCTTGCAGGCGTGGTTCAATGCCCAAGTGGTTCACCCGTCCCGAGACAGACATTGCTGGCTGATGGTGTCTCGGTCATGCTGGCGGGCCCTGTGTTGGTGGAAGAACCCTCACCACCTCCGCGGAGGAGATACCATGGGTGTTGTGTACCGGGGGAAGTACTGAGCACGGACACCACGGACATTATACTAGTGCGCACAGACAATACCATGGTCATAGTATATGTCAATCACCAGGGGTGGCTGCAGTCCCCAGGGTTGCACCAAGCTGAGTTCTGGTTGCTCACCTGGGCACAGATGTTTTTTTCTCTACCTCAGGATGGTCTGGCTATGGATTTGGTGGATACATAAAGCATGTTTTTTCATTGACTAAAATTCCGATTCATGGAGCAAGCCTGTAACTTCATACTTGTGGGAACAACTGAACACAACCATCTAGCGTTGTACTGACAATCAATGCATCATTCTTTGACAGACTATTAACAATCTGTTGACCAATTGGTGTTTCTGAAAAAAAGGGATTTTGTGCGTCTGTCTATTGATAAAATGCTCACACTGCAAAGATACACAAATCTATTGGATTATGTTGCCTGTGGTTAACACATTCAAGAACCAGGGGGTTGTCAATATGTGACCTGAACCTAATGATTCATGTTCCAAAGAAAATTGTGTTTTTTGTTTATTTTAATGCTGTTGGATGTCCAATCAGTGCAGACCTTCGTCTGCTGCTCTACATCTGTGTGACATGAAAGATAATTGCAGAATGCTTACAGTCCAGATAAACTATGGTTTCCCTTGTTATGAAGTTCTTTGAAGCTGCAGTCAGTTTCATGATAATTGATAATCTAATCTCTGCCAGGTCTGGTGTTTCTTTAGCCTGCTTTGGAACAGAGAAACGGGAAATATTACAGCATATGCATGGATTGTTGAATACATACTGTAGGTCATCAGGTTGAGATTACACATCACAGGGTACATGTTTAGCCAATCTAATCTTTCTTTATGAACTGCTTTCAGGCAATTTGTCACACAAAATGTACGCCTTAATTACATATGATAACTGTTTATTATATAGGTTTAGGGGCATGTATTTGATGACTATTACAAGCTGAAAACATACACACCTATAGAAATTAATTATCATATGATCTCCAAAGCCATTGTATGAGAAATATAAAATAAAAATGCAAAAAACTTTATTGTAAAACAGATTATTACTTGTCATTTGTGTCTACATACAATTTGAACAGCCCATTAGCAAACTTCCTTGACCTAAAACCATATTACCGTTAGCTATTTTTATGATAATATGACTGTGCCTTCAAGTGGTCAGGACTGTTAACCAGACATTGATATTACTGGGAAAAATCGGTTTAACCTTTTGCGGTCCTATATTACAATTTTCCCTTTCCAGTCGTTCTAAAAGACACAAAGCACAGGTCTTTAGTCGTTTTTTCTCCAGAAAAAGCAGAGAAAGCCTTTCAATGGCCGAGTGAGACCGATAGAAGGCGAAAAAAAAAACAAACAAAAAAAAAACAGGCATATCTGAGTAATACACATAACCCCTGCACCACAGAGATAACACAGACACAAACAAAAAAGTAGCTGCTTCCACATCCAGTGCTCAAAGAATATCATGGATATGTGCAGAGCTTTTTGAGATGTTATAGTAATAAAATATTGACTTGGATTGCATTGTTGAGGAGTTTCGTGATAAAACGAGTGATCAGGAGAGGATTTATCAGTATGCACAACTATGAAGAGGTATGTGAAAAATACAGCGAACAAGGGGTGGGGCTTGTCTGGAGATGCAATACTGAGTGTCCCTTTTGCCATGCCGTAACTTTTAAATCTGTTTTACTCTGGGGGGAAAAAATAAAAAATAAACAGTGTGTGTAAAATAAACAACTCGTGTGAAAATAAATTGGATCTGACAAGCCTGACAAGCGCTGAATAAATTGACTGCTAAGGTTTAAATTCCTAAAATAATAAGCTCCATGAGACCCCAAATGCTGATTGGTTGAATCTGTATGTGATCAGCTCAGTTGGGTTTCCATCTACTGAGCCAATCCATCTCCCTTTTTGTGTGCCAGAAACTAGTACAGAAGAACAGATGTGTGATGCTAGGAGGACAGATCCTTGCCCACATGCCTTCTGTCACTTGGCAGAATCGTGGAATCTAGGATGTTCTTGCACATGAAGTGATCTATTGTTTCTTTAAACAGGCACTTTTCTCTAACATCTTGGAGCTTAAGTAACCACCAAACTTGACAGAAGGCACAAGGCACTTATGCATCCAGGCCTTCACTAATTTATGCCAAACACTAACTTCTCAATTGTCAGTCAACTGTTTTATTTATTATCTCATCACTGCATGGACCATTAACAATTCTGAGTTGACCATATGAGCTTTGACAAAAGCAAACACCTTTGAGTGTTTAAGGGACAGTATGTGCTAACAAACCAATCTACTTTGTATCTGGGTTACTGATTTTCGGAATTAGGCATTGGGAACATAATTAGACATTTTGGTAATGGAATTGTGCAGTGCTGTCTTAATTCAGTTGAGTTAATTCATCATGTGACTTCACTTGCATTTCTCTGGTGAAACTCAACATGGCAGCTGCACCAACGAAGAAAACCAAAAGACAGCGCTAAAACATTTTCTGATAATCTATATGAGGATGGTTAGGATACTATTCTGCAAATGTTGGTGTCATTCGATTAATCATGTGCGAGTCAATACCATTAAGATCATTTTGCCAGTTGTAAACACGTGGAGATCTTGTTTTCTAAGTGTAACAAATGCAAAGCACTGCATTCTTCTATGCTGAATAACTTAAACTTAAGGTCTGCACTCAAGGCGGGGCTTTCTCGAAGTAAGTAAGCTAAATTAAGTGCATATTTAATTATTGTTTAGTTTATTTCTTTCCACTCTACCTGCATTTAATAAAGCTATAATTAGCAATGTTAAACCGTGATCTTTTCTTAATTAAATTACATTATCTGACGATGAAGAAATGAGCTCAAAGCTATTTTTCTAGCTATACGTTCCTTAAAGGAAATCGATCGCTTTACTGTGTAAAGGATGTAGTCACCGTTTGTTTCATTAAGATATTCTGTCTGGAAACACACCTCTTGTTAAATTTAGCAAATAACAAGGCAGAACTAGCAAAGAAACAATTGGCAGGATTAATAATGTGTTTACATTAAAAGGGGCACTATTTAAATTGGGAGTGTCTACTGTCCCCACAGATGCATCTGTGGCACTGCTGTCCCTGCAGATTTTGTATCCAATCATAGACGATTTTTATCCAGTCACAGACCTTCATTGTTTGGCTTTAACTTTAAGATAATGAAATATGAAGGGAGGACACCTTTAGTTTTTATGAATTTAGTACCAGTTTTGATACATATAAAACAGAATCATGTTCAATGTGGAGGGTTGATAAATCAACAATGGCAGAAGTGCAAAATAAAAAACTCAAGAAAAAAACAAATTTATATTGAAAAATTTCCCTTTGCATACATCAAGTTTGTCTGCATTCACCATGGCAAGCCAAAACCAAGAGGCAAAGAGGTATGCATGGTTACAAGGTACAGTATAGAATAAATATAATATGTATTAATTATATTGTACTTTATTAGATATGAACCGGGAGGGTGTGTCAAATTTAAGAGTGAACGTACTGCTAGTAATGGTCGTGGAGGTCAGGTCCCTGAATGATAGCTAAGAGCTTTTTTAAAATGATAGCTAAGAGCTGGTTTTATTAGTGTGAATGAAAAGGAGTTTTATAGTAGCCTACATGTATTTTATGTACTTTCACGACAGGGACTAGTTTGAAACGGGAGGGAGATTTAAGTTTAAAATATATACATTTTGCTAATTAAACTGTTCAGCTTATGTGGTAGTAAGTAAAGCCAGACCAAGATAAAACTGCACGTATAGGGAAATTAAAATTACACATAAAAGAAAAAGGTGACTTGCAAGTTTTTCTTGTACAGAAAATTTCCCCGGAACAACTAGATGTTGGTATTGCCAATGGAAGAAGAGCAATCAGACAATAAAATGGAAATTTCCTTATGGCCCAGATGTTCTGTTAACAGCGTTTCATACAAAACAGGAAAAGTGCTGTCTTAGCAGGAGAAATACAAGAAAGCTGTTGTAACAACAAATGAGCTTGCTGCTCTAGTTCCAAGACAATCAATAACAGAATTCGGAAATACAATGACCATACTTAACAGTATATGCAATGCATGGAGAGGAGGCGTGGGGGTGAAGGTGCTCATGGTGATCAGCTGAAAGAGGACCCTTCTGAGACACCAAATGTGGTGGATGCATAAATAAGTTTGGATGTACCTCTTATTGGAGAAATAGCCATCACAGAAGAAACAGAAACAAAAGTAAAAGTGTCTACTGTCACCTCGGAGCACAGCAAAACACTAAGCAATGAATCCCTTGTCTTTCCTTCAGAAATAGGCTTGCTGAAAGACTGCCAGAAGTGAACCTGAAATAACAGACCAAGCAAGATTGCACTGGTGTGTTTACTACATCACAGAAAATGCAGCACACTCTAAGCAGTATTGTATTTGTATATCATTTTTTGCACATAGCTTTTTATGTAGTGCTTATTGAGGAGATATGTCTTTGCATATTTAAGTGCCCTGGTTAAATGTGGGATATACACTACAGGCCAATAGGAAGGAACAAAAAAAAATGCAAGTATATGTAAATGATCCTTTATAGAAACTTCACAAAAGTTTAGGGATAAGGGTTTAAAGTGTTATATATTCATAGAAAATAGTTCCTTATTAATGGTCTCATATTTTATTCAATGTCATTTTTGTGCTTCTGTTAATAAATCTGCATATCAGATACTACTGTGGTCCCTTCTACTCATTGTTGCTGCATGATTTCCTTTTTAAAACACACAATTATGATTTATTTAGTTTGGTCGATCTGATTTTTCTTTTTAATAGGATGGTATTTATTTTCGACTGAATTAATGGGCACTTCACAAACAATTAATGCTTAATGCTGAGAGTACCTTTCTTACGTACTTTAAATATGGTTAATAACAGTTTGGCTAACAACTTTGTACATTTAAGCAAATAGGCTTAAACAAAAAATATCTGAAAATAGTCTATATTCATCATTATTACTAAACGTTAAGGGAAATTAATAATTACAGCATTATGAAAATAACTACTAAGCATGGTTGTAATTGACATGTTATCATTTTAATCTGTATTTACTTACCTGACCTTCTGCCACAAACTTATACATAATTTCCTTTTTAGGCTAAGGAGCACAACATTAATTGAAAAGATATAGACCGATTATGTATAGGCTAAGGAGCACAAACATAATTGAAAAGATATAGACTATTAGGATATATATTATATAATATATCTTATAATATATATTTTATATTATATATATATATATATATATATATATATATATATATGTAAGATGATTACTAATCCAAAAATATGTTGCATTAGCACAGTAAGGGCCATTTTTAGCAAATATGTGTGCAGCTGCTATCGCTAGGGCAAAAATGGCTGTGTTTTCAAAGCGCTGTGATAGCGCATGGAAACGTGGTTTAGAATTCGGGTCTCATACGTGGGCTAATGCACATCAAATAGCAAATCATGCACCCAGCCAATCAAAGCATAGTGAGGGGAGTAAGGTTACAACCAATAAGGATTCAACATTCCCTTTAAGAGGATTTGTGTGTCTGCGATAGCGAACAAGGGTATTTTTTTAAAAGACCTTGTCTGACCTGCCTGGCACTTACAGCATCTGCAACCTCCAACACTGGGGCTTCAGGTTCAGCATCTGCTTCCATCAAACCCTGTAATCTGATTGACAATACAAAGTATCACATTACAAAGTATCACATTATAAAATATCACATTAATCCAGTGCGAACTCCATATTTGTTTTATTTCTCTTTTTCTCTCTCTCTTTCTCCCTGGTAGCTTCACTGGTATTTATAGTCAACAATTTAATTTGTGCACAGTTTAGACCTGGTCTTCACATGTCAACTGAAACGCAAATGCTAACAGTTGATGGTTTGCTAAATCGTTACATTTGTATTTAAATGAAGACACTCCCCAAGTTCAGCCCATGTCAAGTGTTGATGCTAACTTGCTGAGAGGGCACAAAAACACGTGTTGCTAAATCACATATGTGGGCAAAGTCTGTTTGCCCAAAAGTGTGACTGATTCTGGTGTGCTAACTGTCCGCAAAAGTGTTTTGCTATTGCCATTTAAATTAAAATCAGGTGATACACAGCAGAGAACCAGTGTAGAGCAACGAGTCAGTCAACATGCCTGTTTTATCAATGTGTTTCATGTTATCCTGATTATTGTAATGCTATTAAAATGTCAAACTGCGTTTGTGCAGTAGTATAAATAAGTTCACTCTCATATGATATTGCTGGACTGTTACTAAGCTGTTTAATATGTTTTTATTGTTATTGTATGCCAACAATAAGCTAAACAGTTCTTTTCAAAACAGCTTCATTTGTAGACTGAACTACAGTGTCAGTGGAAGACTGTAAAAATCATTCTCACAACAGTGTTGAACCTTTGCTTTCTGAATTTTTTTGATATAAATAAGTTTTCCTGCTTATTTTTATGCCAGCAATGAACCAAATGATTTTTATAAACATTAAAACATGTTTGAAGAGTCTTCAGGTGCTTTACTTACTTGTACAGCAACAAGAATCTGATTGATAATGTTGGCTTTAAAAAAACAAAAACAAAAAAAGAATTATGATAATATTTATTAATTTACTATTTTAACTAGCAACATTATATTTATGTTCAAATGACATGCTTAATGAATGACATGCTAATCAGCAGCCCTAGGAATCACAGCATCAACACAATGGACTTTAGATTTTCTACTCTATGTGCAAATTGGAACTCAATTTTAAATGTATTAAAAATGTATTAAAAAATCCCAGGCCTCTGTGGCAGAGTGTCTCGACCCTTTATGTTTATAAGTGTTTTATGTTGTACGTAATGTGTTAATGTTGGTGTTTATGTATAAAATACACGGGATATGAACATGGGTTACGAGCATGAGTGTTTAAAATATATGTTTGTATTTAGGCACGAGGATTGCACAGCACTTCAAGTGCAAGTAAAATGTAATATGGGAGCACAAGAAATTGCACTTAGTTAATTCACGTGCAGTTGTACCGAGACTCCAATTAAGTGATTGATTAGCAATCGAGTCTCGGTACAGCTGCATAAAAGCAGCATGTTTTTCACTCACTCTGGGTTGTGTGTTCAGAAGTGGTGAATGGGTGAGAGAGAGGAGAATTTAGTTAAAATAACAATTGCTACAGCATGCTGGAAGTGCCAGCACGGTACTTGTTTAGTGTTCGTCCACTCGTTTGTCTGTCTGTTTAGTGTTAGTATGTTTTGTTTGTCTGTTTATTTTGGCTTAAGTGTTGTGTTCTGTTTTGTTCAGCATCTTATTTTCTGTTTGTTCATTTATTAAATGCTGAGCGCAAGCAAGTGCTCACCTTCACCAAAACTCCACGTCTCTGTCCTGTGTGTTGTTCTTCCTGGTCTGACATCACCACTACAGTCATCCTGGTCATAGCCTCTTTGATTTTTTGCAGACTACATAATTACCAATGGAATTACTGCAGTTTCAAAGTCATGAAAAGAAAAACAACAATTACATTTTAAAAGAAATAAGAAACAACTTAAATCACATACCTGACTTATTAATATCTGGTTTGGTAATTTTATTTGGTGCATTGTTCCTGTCTGAAAAAATTGAGCTTCTGACAATTTGGAGCCAATAAAAAGGATAACATGAGTGTATTGGATCATATTATTGTGATATTATGGATTCTGTGTCAAAATCTATCAACAATACCACCTTGATGCCATTCTATCGACTACCATTGAGACAGAATTTTTTCTTCCATTGCCTCAAAATGCATTGTATCTCCACTGCATTGTGCACCATTTGTTAAGAGTGAGTTAAGGCTATCATGTTTAGCTCCACCGTTATAAACCACAGCAACCACAGTAAAAGCAAAGCAAATTGTAATGCAGAATAGTGAAAGTAGTGTAGAGCATTGGCAAGCATTGTAAAGCCTAGAGAGGTATTGTAAAACTTTAAAAACATGGCAAACCATGGTAAATACATGAGACAGCAGCATGGTCTACATGGAGGAAGAACCTGGGGAATTAAGAATAGGAGAGACGTGCTTTGTAACTTAGGAAGGGGTACAGGGTAAACCGTAAGATGGTGATGGTTGGATGGTGGTTGGTTGTAACTTTGTATCTATTGTTGTATTCATCTCGGTAATCACCACATTGTAAAACTAGGTACTGTAAGACACAGCCACGTTTTGCACAGATGTCAGTTTTCTCTTGAAAGTGTTGGTTCTGGGTATTTAAGAACAGGTGAGATAGGGCACTGTGACTTTGACACTGTGATCTCTTCAAAATTTCAGATTGAGAGATATATATTACATATAATCTAATCTAGTTGATCAAAGCAATATATATAAAATACATTTAAAAAAAAAAAAAAAGATTTTTTATGTATTTGAAGTACTCAAGCAAATAACTTAATTTAAGAAGTAAATGGAAGTAAATACAAATGAACCTTGTAAAGTGCCTTTCATGTATATTTATCCCAAGGCACTGTACACAGACTATTAAAACAATCATCAGCAGGCCAGGCCAAGCAACTATGGTTTAAGTCTTGTCTTTAAAAGCTTGATAGAGCCAGACTCACAAATAGCACTTCTTGGCAGATAATTCTACAGTTAAGTAACATAAAAGCTCTGTAGCAGTGGGACTTCAGATACTGGTACTAACATTACTGATAACCCCAGGAAGTGAAGGGATGTGGTGCCAGCAGTGTTGGGTGTACGCCAGTATTTTGATGAATGGGTTTACATTTGTCTTAAAACTTGTTCATCTTGGAATGTATCTGTTCCAGCTTTCCGATCATGCTGTCACTGTTTCAAAACACATTGCTCCTCACTTCAGTTCTTATTTATTTATGTATTTATTGCAGTCTTCAGCAAACATACCTAACACAACTAATTTCACCTTCAATTTGTTTTGTGTTTTATATAGTGGATATGTGACTCTTCTAGGTTTTTTTTTTTTTTTAAGTGGATCGTTTGTAAAATAGTAAATAGTGACTATTTTTTCTCATGCTATGGTATTTTATATGGGCTTTTATTTCGATATACCGTTGTGTTAACTTTATCCACCCAGTTCTTATTTAATGTATTCTGGGAAAGAAAGAAATACACATTGCCACATTTGGGTTGTTGAAAATGTACAGTATAAGGTGGTAATCCTCCTTTAGAGCTCTGGATGAAATATTTGCAGAATAAATAACAGAGAATATTAAGAACTGCAGCATATTCATATTTTAAAGTTTGGTACTATACTGTTTTTTAAGCTTTTAAGTTAAAAAAAAAAAAAAAAAAAAAAAAATTACAGGTATTGGTCAAATGTACCAGTATTCATTACAAAATCCTCCTATGGCAGAAAAATGTAGCTCTATTTATCTTTTATGTGAATGTTAAAATGTTCTGATGGTGACATTAATACGAAGCTTTGAGTCTGACAATAAGAAACGGGTAAACTGTAGGACTTGGATATGGTACAGTATGTATTATTTTTTACCTGTCGCACACACTGACTGCTTTTTGGTCCTGACAGGAAAATACTAAACTCTCCCATTTGTGTGTATTGCAAGTGCTTGTTATCTGGAACCTTTGTTCAAAGGAAGAAAGACACAAATTCTGAAGTCACCTGGAAAGATCAATGGACTTATAAGGTTTTAAAAACCCACATGTTGGAAATATGGATCCTGGTGTGGTGTTTAGGAAGTGTAGTGTGATTAGTGCATTTGTTATTGCACTTTAAAGAGAGACATTACAGGCAGATATAACCTCCTAAAGTGCCCGTCAAAGAAACATGTTGTATTATGTGCAGTTTGCGCCAATACTGCATAAATAATATAACTAAAAGCAGTAAAAAAAGACACCTGTTAATCAGTAAAGCACAAGTCAAGCCAAAAAGTGTTGCTATACCAGCCAAATTAATATACCTGGCAGTTAGGAATGCCTAAATCACTAATTGGACAGCATAACAAACTGTGTTGTATATAAAATTTTAAGTAAGGACAAATTGACCTGCTTTGGGAAGAAAGGATTAATTACACAGCATTAAATAGCCTATAACCAATCTACTATTAAATAAAAATGCAGAGCAGATTTATCTAGTAATAATGCTACGGTAAGGCCATGGCAACTGTTTGTTTTGGAATCTTAGGAGTTTTTTGTTGTTGTTGTTGTTTTTGTCTGTAGATAGAGAATGTTACAAAAAAAATTCTATGTTTAGCTTCTTTGCTGTTTCTTTGTGGTAATAAACAATAATGTTAGTCAGTCTTGAATAAAAAGTAGGATAATGAAATAATTCCTTGATCGGACCTGCAGATGATTTGCTACTCAGCATGGTAGCTCTGCAGTGTCCTTTGAAGTCAATCACAATGTACAAAACTATTTGTTAAGCAACATCTTTGAAGATTTTAATCAGCTGGTAACCCCTACAAACAAGTTTAAATTTAAATTGAGGTTTCAGTTCTGGCAGGTAAATGATATGCCTGAATCTTTTCAGTGTCAACAATTCATAACATATATATTTTCTTATCCTTCTTTTAGCCTGACTTGCCTCACTATATTATAAACCTCTTCAGATACATTAGGCCAACTATATTTCAGGGCACTAATCACACTTTTTACACTTTTCCTATTCTAATAAAGCAAAGGCATTTCAACAAATGTATATATTAATATTTAAACACATTCGAACATCATGGAAATAGAAAAACAAATTACCTGTACCTTATGTATTCAGTATTCTTCAAAAGCTGATTTTGTGGATTGCATAAAAAATAAGCAATCAGTCAATAACTTGATTATGTGGGTGTGCTTCCCTTGTACTGTAAGTTACCTGCATTAATACAAATATGTTGTTATGCATCTGTATCTTCTAATTAAATAGAGTATTACAAGACAGCCGTTTATTCTAAAAGCAGAAGCGTGTTTCTGGGCTGAGATCACAAACGCCTGTTACATTTGTGCTGTTAACATCTCTGCGGGATAAACAGATGATGATCAAACATCCCTAAACTGAATTGAGTTACAGATTTTTAATTCTAAATCACACCATCTTTACTATCTGATGAAATAGTGACTGTGGCACAGTAAATGAAAAGTACCACTTGACTTTCGCACTGATGTTGAAGTCACCGTCATACTGCCTTAAAGTTATTGTTTAGATTAAAATTTAATTAATACTATTGAAATCAGCAGATCTGAACATATTACTAATGCAACAACACAGTAATACAGTATAGATGCACAATTGATAATTACATCACATGCCATTCTGTTACATGTTGGTTGAAAAATATGACTGATAGTTATTTTTGTTGTTGATCCTATTACAGTGCACACTATTTTAAGATCTTATGGGTTTGCTGTTTCAGATTTAGCGCCTGATCAGACATTGTTTGTATGTCTGAATACAAATTCAATTCATCCATCCATAAAATATTGTTGCTGGGACCTAAGCTGTTCTCACTGGTGCATTTTTCGCAGTCTGCCCCCAAAAGAAATCCTGTGAGCTACGCATTAGAAGTAGAAATGACAAAGGAGGCCAGAAGGAGAAAGAAAGACAGAATTTAATAAAGTTCAACAAGGCAGAAAGGGCAGCGCTAGCAGTGAATAGTGTTTTTTTTTTGTTTTGTTTTTACAACCTCTGCCTACTTAAACACTGTTACACTCCAACCTTTTATCTCTGTCTGCATGCATCAAAAAAAAAAAAAAAAAAAAGACTCATACCCATTTTATGAGAATGTTGACTGAGGGTGGTCACCATCTGTGCAAACTGTCTGAAACTGTGACTTCCTCAGTCTTACTCATAGCCGAAGAGAAAATCTCACTTTATTGCTAATATAATGAACATCATTTGTGACAGAAATAGCAAGTTATTTTTCCAGTGAAAATATTTCTGTGTAGTGCTAGCTTGACCCAACTTGTACCACACAGTAGATGGGTCTGTTTACAGAGAGGTTGTCTTGTCATAACCTCACTTCTAGAGTCTTCTTTACCATTTCGTAACTGGTTCTTTTAATTTTTTTGTTCGAGTATCATACATCTTTATTCTTTATTTATCCCAAGGCTCTGTATTTTAGACACAGTGTTTCAATACCAGGAAATAGAGGTTAAACTTTAAGACAGAAAATGGTAAGCTTTGCTTTTTAATTAATTATCTTTGTAATGTACAAACATATTAAAAACGATCAGTTAACATGCACATTAATCTGTTTAATAGCAAGGGAGTATAAAAAAATCAAGCAAACATAATATACTCCAATGGAACTACAGAACACAAGGAAAACCGTATATATGTATATACAGTGCCTATAGAAAGTCTACACCCCCTTGAACTTTTTTTTCACATTTTGTTCTGTCAATGCCTCAGAGTTTCATGCATTTAAATTAGGATTTTTTCCACTTATCTACACACCATAGTCCACACTGTTAAGGGGAAATTTATTGAGAAAAAAATTATATATTAAAAATACAAAACTGAAAGATCATAATTGGATAAGTCTCCACCTCCCTGAGTTAATACTTGGTGGAAGCCCCTTTGGCAGCAATTACAGCTGTGAGTCTGTTGGGATAGGTCTCTACCAATTTTGCACACCTAGATTTGGCAATATTTGACCATTCTTCTTTACAAAACTGTACAAGCTCTGTCAAGTTCCTTGGGGAGTGTTGATGGACAGCAATCTTCCAGTCATGCCACAAATGTTCGATTGGGCTCTGACTGGGCCATTCAAGGACAATTACCTTTTTGTTCCTCAGCCACTCCAGCATAGCTTTGGCTGTGTGATTTGGGTCATTGTCTTGCTGAAAAGTGAACTTCCATCCAGTTTCAGCTTTCTTGCAGAGGGCAGCAGGTTTTCCTCAAGGACTTCTCTGTACTTTGTTATATAAATATTCCCTTCTATCCTGACAAGTGCCCCAGTCCCTGCCGATGAGAAACATCCCCATAACATATTGCTGCCAGCATCATGCTTCACAGTAGGGATGGTGTTCTTTGGGTGATGTGCTGTGTTGGGTTTGCTTTGCATTTAGGCCAAAAAGTTCAATTTTAGTTTTGTAAGACCACTACACTTTTTGCCACATGACTACAGAATCTCCTGAGTGTTTTTTTGCATACTTCAAACAGGGTTCAAGGTGGGCTTTCCTGAGTAATGGCTTCCTTCTTGCCACCCTACCATACATGCCAGATTTGGGGAGTGCTTGGGATATTGTGTCACATGCACACTTTGACCAGTCTTGGCCATAAAAGCCTTTAGCTCTTGCAAAGTTGCCATTGGCCTCTTGGTGGCCTCTCTGATCAGTCTCCTTCTTGCTTGCTCCTTCAGCCTGATCTAGACAGGGTCTTGGTGGTGCCATACACCTTCCACCTCTTAATAATCGTCTTGACCGTGCTCCAAGGGATATTCAAGGCCTTTGATATTTTTTTTATACCCATTCCCTGATCTGTGCCTTTCAACAACTTTGGGTAGACTTATCTAGGAAAAGAAAAAGAACTCTGTGATTGACCTGTGACCCAGATGTGAAAGGTGGCCATCTTTAAAAGGGGCAAGGGGAGTTTGCACGGAAGAAGTGGTTGGAGTTAATGAAGAGTGAGAGGGGTGTTTGCAGTCAAGCGTTTTAACAAAAGGAAATTCGTGTTTGGTCATAAAGTGCCTTTTTGAAGATAAAGAAAAGCCTTGGCCTTTGAGAGTGGAGTCTAGCCTCTAAGTCCAGTTAAACCAAAGTCTGTTGGAGAAGCTGACTGGCCATGTGCTCAGTGCAGAAGTAACCAGACCAAGTGAACCAGAATTGAATGACAGTTTCAGTGGAAGTGAAGTAAGTGAAGCAAAGCTTTACTTACTAACGCCTACGGTTTAAACAAAGCAACTGAGTAGTTTCAAAGAGACTGCAAAACCCCCACTCAAGAGCAAACCAACCAAGTGCATGTCGGGTATACACTGCCGAATGTATATAGTGTAAATAGTGGTCTGTGTGAAGTGTATAATAAAGGGTATGGTACACCAGAGCCTTACACAGGTAATAAATTTCACACAGACAGTTTAAAGACTACCACTAGTTGGTAGTGAAGATTTGAATTGTTTTCTTTCTGTTACCTTCACCTTCTAACAAAATAAATATTGCCAGCAGCTGAAGTTCAGCAATTACAGTTGTGGACATTGTAATCATCCACATAGATCATCCTATCATATATATATTAAATCCTAATATACTATTAATATCTATAATATCTCAGTATATAAGAATACCGATATATATATATCTATATATGTATATATATATCATCACTAAATAATCATAATATGCATCGATTTTAAATATGTATTTATAAAAACACTTATTATTTGCATAGAAAGCTACAAAGCAATTAAGCATGAAAATCAAGCTGAGAAAATTACCACTAACCAGTGATTTTCCACTAAAATAGCACGCAGAATATTGAGATGGACTTCACAGCAGACCCACTGCTCTAAATGACATGCAAGATGAGCTAATAGATCAAATACACTTCTAAAAGCAAGTATTTTTAATGAATGATATAAAAAGCTCAGGCTTTTATGGACTGTAGTCAACATGACATCACATGACATCACCACCACCCTGTTTGTCAATACTGGAAGTATTCACTTACCAGGCACCTAAACCTTAAAACACAAGGAGCTCATTAGCCTTTCACTCCAGTAAAAGGCGATCTCTCTTGATCAGACTGTACCTGCCTGTGTGATACCTAGTAGAACAGAGAAAACTTCACTTTTAAATGTGTTCAACTTCTTTTAAGACCATCTTAACCCTAAAAAACAAAAAAAGGTTTCTTACATTGAACGTATTCTTAATAATTTACCAATATGCTGCAAACCACATTAGTTTTAAAGCAGGAGTTCAAATCTTAAACAGTGCTTGGAGCATTTTGAATTATCTATCAATACAAGATTATTCCCGTTGCAACAGAACTAACTATGGGAATGCAATCGAATTATTAACCCAAAACAAATCACTGCTGATTTAAACAATCAGCACCCAGTTTGACACCCAACTTATTGTTTTGATTCTTAATTGCACAAAGAGAAAATGCCACACTAGATAACTAACTTGTACCTTGCACATTTGGTATGAGGCTGAAAAACTGCTGAATTGTTGTAGGATGTCAAACTCATAAGGAGATACTGTACTAAACACTTTAACAGAAGTGAAATAATATGTACTGTAAATCTAACCACTGCCCACTGTATGTCATTTTTTATCAGAGCTATATCCTTTTTTTTATAATAATGGAATTTTTTTTTATTTTTTTAACAGCAGCCACCAGCCACCAGCCACCAGCCACCATCTACCATCTATGGATACATTCCCCCCAAATAAACTTCCTGGAACAGATGGAGGATGATAAAACAGACTTCACACTTACATTCCACTGTGCAAGGACTTTGTTGTTTTACATAGAAACAAACAAACAAACAGTTCAGTTTAATCTAAAGTTATGTGTGTAAAAAAAAAAAAAAAAAAAAACATGGTCAATTGTTAGTGTCCTGTTGCAGTAATAAAATGTCTAGACAGCAATTAACATCAATTTCCCTCAAGAGTTTAAGCATGTCATCAGCACTAGAGCTGGGTTTCAGGGACCAATTGTCAATCCATTTTTTAAATTGAACCGTGTTTTCTTTTGCAGGACCTTTAGCCATCCTGGCCTGACAAGGGTGCTAAATCAGATAAAGCCAAGATGTTGGTCTGTTTTTGTCCAGCAAGCACCCCCTGTAAATGCAAGTTTAAGTTCTCCGTTCAGTTCTGCCCCTAACTCTGTTACAGTACCAATAGCACATTTCTTGATTGAATGTTAGTTGAAAGATTATAAAAAGAGATAACCTCAAATGAATTAGATATGTTAATTGAAAGATAAAAGAAGAGATAACCTAAAATGAATGAGATATGCATTTTTCATCATGACATCCATTTCTAATTAGTTTTAAATCCAGTTATATGAAATGTCCTTTAAGTTGTTGTCAGATTAATTTTCTATTTCCTCCATAGGCTTCTATAATGCATATTCCTGTATTATCTGTTAATATGTTTTCTCTGCTTTATCCTTTGTTTAACCAGGAAGTACCATTTACATTAAAATATATTTTACAAGAAGAGACCTGGGGCCAGTTGCATAAAACTATATTAGTCTAGTTTAAACCATTATACTAGTCTTACTTTGACAATTAGACTAGTCTAATGCAAGTTAGTCAGTTGCATAAAAATTAAGACTGACTGAGACTTATTGACAGAAGCTCTAAGTTAGCCTCCTCAACCCCAGGCTAACTTAGAACTTTTGTCAATGTTTCCATGGAAACCATTAACTGTGAGAAAGAAATCAATTGCACTAACAAAATTAATTATATAGTATTTTATTTTTTTTTTTTTACTTACAATAGTAAATAAATATTCACACATTTCTATAAATTACTAACAATTACTAAATAATATAATATTTTACTAAACGTTACTGTGGAATTGGATTTGAAACTTGGATTTAACAGTTTTATTTCAAAGTTTTATTTAATATTAAAAAAAAAATTAAAACAAGAAACAATTTAACATTTTTGTGTGTTGATAATTTGCTGCAGTTTACTGTTCTGACATTTTTGCTATTTCCAATTTTAGTTTAGTTTTTTTAACTTTAACTTTTCTAAGTATAGTTTCCTCTCCTCAACAATAAGATTGTGTTGTTGTTGCTGTTCCATGATTGTAACCATGGTGATTCTCATCTCTCTCCCTCTCCCAGTGCTGCATCAATACATCTCACTGGAGTGGGACCTCATGGTTCAGATTTTGTATGCTAGTTGTAGTAGTGTTAATAACCTTTTTTTTTAACTTTAAAAAGCTCAGTAACACATTTAAATTAATTAGTGACGCAATCATAATGCAATATTTATTTATATTTATCTTATAACAATACCTGCTGTCCTTTATTTACATTTTTGTATCCAATTAGCATGTAAAAAATGTCAAATTATTTTAATAATTCTTTCTAATAACTCCAAACCAAACCAAAGCTGAGAAAAAAAAAAAGAAAATAAAAAAGTCGCCATAGTTACGGATTGTAATTTGCCATTAGCTTTTTGATTGGCATCTAGTCCTTAGTATGACTTGGGAAATCTAACTTTAGGTTGTTAAAAATGGTCTGATTTTATGTGATCGTTTTGTTGTTACCATGTCAACATACCTTCGCTATTTTAACAGTTTCACTGACAGTTTCTGCAGCACTGCAGTTTGCTTGAGACACAGTTGCACTGTCGCTGACCCTGATAGCTCACACACACACTGTGCTCTCCTGCCCACCGGCAATCCCCCAAAACATAGAAGACTCCTCCCCAAAGATTTCAATAACCAATTCTGTGGTCCGTTTAAGTTCTGAGGGAAGTCCTCCTCCAGTACGCAATGTTTCCTCTTTGTTAGAGTCTTGTACCATATTCCTCCATCGTTTCTGCTCGTCTTTTACAGATCGCACACACAGCAGGTTGACACTGTTAACTTTTTTTGTTATTTTATCCCATGCCTTGTGTTTGGGTAAGTTAGTGCAAGTTTTGGAAAATTTCCAGAAAGTATTGCATTTTTCTGCTGTTTTAGGGAAGCATCAGCCCTGTTTTTTTTTTTTTTTCAAGTATCTTAAATTTCCCAGAAGGTGTTGCGACACTGACTAAGTAAGACTAGTCTGATGAAAAACTGTTTTATGCAACCATTTTAACTGAGTGTCTGTCGGTAGTCTGACTTATAATTAGACTAAGACAAAGACTTTAGACTGTTTATGCAACTGGCTCCTGGCCAAAAGAGTTATATTCCATCAATTATTAATCACATCTTTCATCTCAAAAATGTCTTTATACAACTGTTATAAGAAGTTTGTAAAAGTTTAAACCAACAATATAAAATATCAACCTTCATTTCAGGTGAACTGAAATGGTACTGTAGGCCTGTAAGTGGTTATCAGGGGAAGTGAAGCAGTTTCACACAGCGACTGACACTCCAAACACATGTATTAGTACATATTGTTTCAGACATTAAATTTAGCTATAAAGATTGCATTTTTGAGAACAGCCTTTGTATTTAGGAAAACTATGTCTTTGGCTTCCTTAGCAATGACTTTGTTTAGTTAGCTGCAAAGCTGGCTAATAAAATCAAATCCTGATATTTGGCTTGGTGAGATAACAACCTGAACATCTGATTTCAGGAATACAGTCCCTGTTAGAATTAGTTTATGTGCCCAATCATATGCTGTAGGTGTAAACAATCGCCTTCAAAATCACACACCATGTTGAGTGGCCTCCACCTCTGTTAAATTGTAGTGATCCACTTGATTTCAGGATAAATTCAGCAGTTCCTGTAGGTTCCCTATGCTGGGTAGTTCATGTCAAATCAAAGACTCAACCATGAGCACCAAGGCGCTTTCAAAAGAACTCCTGGACAAAGTTGTTGAAAGGCACAGGTAGGTATAAAAAAAAATCAAAGACCTTGAATATTCCTTGGAGCACGGTCAAGACGATTATTAAGAAGTGGAAGGTGTATGGCACCACCAAGACCCGGCCTAGATTAGGCCGTCCCTCCAAACTGGATGACCGAACAAGCAAGAGACTGAACAGAGAGGCTCCAAAGCACTACACAAATTTGGCCTGTATGGTAGGGTGGCAAGAAGGAAGCCATTACTCAAGAAAGCCCACCTTGAATCCCATTTGACTCATGTAAAAAAACACTCAAGAGATTCTGAAGCTATGTGGCAAAAAGTTTTCTGGTCTGACGAAACTAAAATGGAAATTTTTGGCTTAAATGCAAAGCATTATGTTTGGCGCAAACCCAGCACAATGCATCACCCAAAGAACACCATCCCTACTGTGAAGCATGGTGGTGGCAGCATCATGTTATGGGGATGTTTCTCATCGGCAGGGACTGGGGCACTTGTCAGGATAGAAGGGAAAATGAATGGCTCAAAGTACAGAGAAGTCCTTGAGGAAAACATCTGTATAAAATAAAAAAAAGGCTGTATAAAATAAACAACACAGGTAATGAGCTATATTTTATGCTGAAAAATATGGGAAAATTATTGATATGGATATTATTTTATATTAATACAATTGCTCAGAGAAAACATTTATTTTTAACAAGTAATATTTTTTTTTCTCAAAAAGATAGGTGTCAAAATTATTGGCACCCCTGTGTGTGTGTGTGTGTGTGTGTGTGTGTGTGTGTGTGTGTGTGTATATATATATATATATATATATATATATATATATATATATATATATATATAAGATTAGATATAGATATATTGTCAACGATAACCGTTATGCAACAGTTGCTATTGTCTCAGGAATAATGAATGATGAACAGCTACATATGTGAATTATCATACAAAGTAATGTGTACACATTTTAGGAAATTTCTTTTTTCAGTATTTAAGCAAACACACCAAAATGCTGCCACTAAGTTCAAACAAATAACAGTTCTAAAACATTAACTTAAAGTTTGTTTTTCTTGTTGTGAAATTGTACGGGAGGTTCAATTAAAAATAAAGCACCTGCATTAATTTGAGGGGTAGCACTGAATAGTGGGCCAGTGGAATAGAAACATGTCTCAACGCTCAGCACATGATTGTAAAGCAGTTGCGAACAGCAGTGTTAATGTGGTTGCAATCCATTAACATTTCAATAATTTTATAACATTAATAGTTTTAAAAACTATACAAAAAATATAATTTGTTAATGGGTGGCACATAAACAAAACTGGATTTTAAAAAGAACCTATGTTACGATAATGACCCAAGTTGAAGCATCAGAGAAAACTTGTGTAAAACCCCAGATGTAAGAAAGCATTGTTATTGGTTGTGATTATTACTCTTGTGGTGACCAGGGACATCAAAAACAGGAACAACATATTACACTCAGGCTATATACAGTTAGGGGAGGTATGCTGTATACCATCACACTTGAATCTTTCTGGATTGCTTGTAAATTCATTTTGACACAAATTACAGAGTAGGAGTACAAGGTAACTCTGCTGTGTTTTCACACGTTTTGTGAATCAGTTTCTGTAAAAGTCCACACAGCATACCCATCCATCAGGCCTGGCACTGGAGCAATTCATTTTCTGGTAGATGTTATTGAGATTGTAAATAAATGCCACAGCATCAAGGCGCAGACAAGACGGAGCCTGTCAGCTCTGGAAGTCGACAGCAAAGTTATAATTACACCAGTGTGGTGTGAGGTGAGTTCCTTACATCCATAGATTTAATTGTCATCTGTTCCTGCTGTTGGAGGGGCAAGGGTGTTTTATACAAAATATTTTATAGGCTACTCGCAGAAATCCACTTGTTTACTTGCAAATACTCTGTCTCCATGGCAGCAGACATTAAGTTCTAATGGTTGGATCCTCCTAAAAAAAACTTTAATCATACATTAAAATGTATTCAATTTATTTACCTATAACTTTTTACTGTAGAAGGATAACAAAGGCATATGACCATTTACATAACAGGGGAAACAATATCTGAAGCCATGGGTTACAATAAATGATCTATACTTTTCACATTTCTGAGTTAAAGATAAATCGCACTCTCATAAAATAAATCATACTGTAATACACCTATGGATGTCATATGTTTTGGACATACAATAATGTACTTATTTTATTTTTATTTTTTTAAATGTCCCTCACACAGAACAGACAAGATAGAGAATAACATATATTCTTGTGGTATAAGAAAAAAAAAAAAAAAAAAAAAAAAAAAACCTTTAATCTGTTGGGGGAAATGGCATTCAAGCATTGGCCGTTTTGTACACTGTGTTTAATGTGTGAATGGTAGCATAGAGATACTGTTTATGCTTATGTTAAAACAAATGCCAAAGAAGAAACTCAAAACACGACCTTGCCTTACATTTTCTTGCCTCTTTCAAAATGAATCACGGCTCTGAATATAAAATATAAGAACTGTACACGTTGTGCAGAAATGATAGCTGATGAGCAGTTTTGAAGACTGAAAACACTGTTGCTGTTGTTGTTTACCTGTAATGTAATTTTAGCATTAATGACAGAGTAATTAGTTAAATACCATTAATTGGAATGGGCCCATTAAGGATACACATTACCAAAATAATTCAACAATAGTACTCAAGTTATGTTTTACGTCTGCAGGGGCAGACACTGGCAAGGTTTTCAAGATGAGTTTGGCTTAAAGACCTCAGTGGAACAGAGTAGGACTGAGGTCGAAGTGTCAGTGTGCAGCTTTAATCACAGTTTGAAGAGTTTTCAGTTCCACAGATACCCAGCTTCTGTAAAATTAATATGGAGGAGACTTAAAAAAAAAATCAATGAAATTACAAAAATATGAATTAAACATTATTTTTGTTTATATGTTTTAATTTTTGAACAACCTCCAGCCACAAATATTTAGCAAACATCATTATTTTAGAGAAATAAATAAACTTGCATTCATGACATTTGTTCGACTTCGAGTCGAACTCTTAATGAATATTTATTTTTATATAAAAAAGAATAATTAAAATATCTGAAGGATTTAACAGTCATGATAATTACCTGGGTTGATCTGCCCCCCCCTTGCTAGTATTTTGCCTGAGACAAAAAGCCTCTTAAGAGTCTTAATTGCAATTTTACAAATTAGTAGCAGACTAAACACTGGAGCTCAACTTGAGTGACCTGGGTGGCTATTAAGACGTCATACTACCTTCTGTTTTGTAAGGAATCTGGGACACTTTCTTCTGTCACTTCTGGGAGCCTTCTTTGTTTTGATACATTTGGTTGGTGGAGCTTTGTTTTTTTTAAAGTAATCTACCAATCACATCTGAAAAAATGATTGCACATGTTTCACCAGAAGGTGTGATACAGATGGCTGGCAGGTCTGCTACCCAGAATTCCACGCGACATGCAGTAGGAAGGAAAGACATCTGGGTAAGCCTCAGTTATTAAAATATGTTTGTTTGTTTTACATTTTTGTTAATGACTGCAACCCATTTCTTCAATGCACTAAAGTGGAAGTAGAAGCTGCCTATACAAAACTACAGTATATGCAGCATGTGTTATAAGATGTAATTAAATCTGTAGGAGGCAGATTAGAATCACATAACATTACAGTAACCATATTGTAGTACTTCAGAAAGCTAGTTAAAAACTCTAAATAACAGATGATTATAGATTTTATATATGTTTCATTGACTTCAAATGCATATATATATATATTTTTTTTTTGCGTCTAAAAAGTCCAATGTTGTAACCTTAATGCTAGCACACGACATTTAAAGTCACGGCACAGTGCCATGGTTGTCATAGGAATTTGTGATTCCTAAATGACTTACTTAGCTTCACAGGATTGGTTCTATACAGCTCATTCTCTGTATGTGCATGTCAGTCTTAATTGGAGGAAAGAACCCTTTCTTCACGTACAAATCTTAGAAAGTTCAATAGTTTTCTGTTCTATGGCACTTGTGAGTAAATAAATCAGCTGCATGTGTAAAGGAATTATAATAGTATTTATTAATTTCGGATTTAATGTTATACCAGCACCAAAAAAGTGCAAATTCATGCTAAAAAAGTACATTTTAGCTGTGACAATATTGCATCCAATATTGCCAGAAATTATGGAAAGTATAGTAATAATTTAACTGTAAGTCTGCTTACACCTACACTGGTAAATATTGGTATAATAAAAATAATGAAATAGTGAACCTTCATGATACTTGATAATTTTAGGAAGGATGTAATGGATCTGAAGCAGACTAGTAAAAAGAGAGAGAAACTCATGTTAGAATTGTGTTGCCAAAGTAACTTGTGAATGGCTGAGATGCAGTTAAAAATGCAAGTTGTGTGAAATTGCTGCACTGCACCTCTACCAGCTTTGTGAAGTTCAGTGGAAAACTTTTCATGAAGTTCACAAAGTGTTTTTCGCTTATTATTTCTAATTATTTCCAGCGAAAACTTTGAAGAAATAACAACATAAAAAAGTTGAAAAACAAGATAAGGCCATCCAGCCCATCAAGGCTCAACCCTTGTTAACATACCATTTTCCCTTACTGGGGGAATCTAATTTAAAAGCACAAAATCTATTTTTTTTTTTAATGTTCAATGTGTTTTAGAGCCTATTACTTCACCTGGCAGGGTATTCCATGCATTTATTACTCTCTATGTCAGAAATTGCTTCCTATCTTCTGTTCTAAATTTACTTTTACTCATCTTCCACTTGTGCCCTCTGGTGCTTTGCTCTGTGCTAAATTTGTTCTAGTGTCTTGGGGTAACTATCTATATAATCATTTATGATTTTAACATTAACATTAATTTGCCACAAGTTTGCCCTGTTACAGAGCAGATCCAATTGCCTTTAAATTAGCTAGGCTGCGGATCCACTACTTCCCCAAGTTTGGTATCATCTGCAAATTTTACAATCTTGCAATGTGCATCTTTGTCCAAGTCATTTATATAAATGAGGAAATCTTTTTTGACACAAATTACATACAAGGTGTGTGTGTGTATGTGTATGGCCACTGTAGAAGGTGGGATTGTAGTGCAACCATTTTCCCAATGAACATGCATGGATAAATTAGACACTGAAAACAATAAACATCAAAGACATGATAATTCAAACAGATTGTATTGTTGCATTTGTGGGAAATGAAGGCAGGTTCACACAGGTATTTCAGGTTCTTGAATGCAGCAGTTTATTAAGCTGGGACTCTACACTGGACCAGCTAAGCATGCTGCTTTACCAGCCAGTGGTACAGCTACAGCTGAGCAGCGTAGTGCTACTCATACTGTGACTGCTTTGGCTGTGTGCTATGCCCAACAAAGTGCAGTCTGGCTTGTTTCCTTCTTCGTTCCTTAGTCCTGATTTTCTCTCGCTCTCCATGGCTGTTCTCTCCGATTCTTTCAGTTCTGCAGCTCTCTTTTGGTCTCCACAGCTGCTTGTCACTGCTCTCTGCTTACACCCCCCCCCCCCCCGAAGGGGCCCGATCCCCTCCCCCAGGCCACGCCCCTTGTGCACGAGGCACCAATCACAGGCATGCACGGCTGTTAATTTACTTGCAGGGGTGGTTGACACTTTATGATCTGCTTATGTAGAAGGCAAAACCAAATACAAAAAGCAATGGAATATCTGCAGCATGCCCAGTACTTTTGTGAACTTGTGAACCTACCTACAAAAGATAGACATGAATATTCTCAGTGGCATATAATTTCAGACAAAATTGTATATTCATTTGACATGCACTTTACTCTTCACAGTGGTGTCTGATACATTCTAGAAATTAAAGTACAATGACTGTTCTGTGTGGTTGCAAAGCTTGCATACACCATCTTGCCAATGGCGAATGCTGGCAGCTGGCACATACTGTAGATGATCACAGTCCTGCTATTCAAATACCATGATTCTCAAAAATATCCTTGGGTGAAAAAAAAAAATCATTAAAAAGAAATGTTAATAATAAAAATATAAGTTTTTCAAATAAGTTTAACATACATTTTATTTTGCACTGCTTACACACAATGAAAGCATATTTCATCCACATTTATGTGCATTTTCTGACAAACTGACACAGTGTTTCCATTGTATTTTCTTTATTAATTGTATTATTGTCTAAATGACAGCCTTCAGCTAATCCCTGAGATAACTACAGTACAACACTATGATTCCTATAGTTTAAAACTCACTCCTCGTTAGTATAAAAGAGGCATTCTTTATACAACAGAAATTAACTCAAGGCTGATCAATCATGCATGTTGTACATGTGGAGAACAATACATTGTACAACTATAATACTTTCAGCACCAGAAAGTTATTGCATTCATCCAAGACATTTCATTGCTTTCTATTGCTCTACAGCTTGCTAATACTTCTTGGTAAATGGCAACTTGGTATTAATGTTTTTACTTTTCTTGTATTTCAATATTAACTATTATAATTATTTATATTATGAAATTAAAGTGCTACCGAACACTTACTGTTTGCTCTGTGGTATGTATTTCTGCAATATCTTTTTCAACATAATGACAATTGTGATGATATTAATTCACATGTTGTTTAATATTGCAGGAATATGTACATAACAGCAGGCAGCAATAATAAGTTTCACTGTAAATCCTACAGTCTGTTCAAGAACACTAGGCACATAATATCTAAAACCATTGTATTCAAAATTAAACACTAAATACGCACATATTATATTGTAAAATAAGCAGTTGCATTTTTAGCACACGAGTATATTTGTATTCTTAAAAGTACAATAAAAACTTGTATGTAACAATCTTTTGTATATTCAAATGCAAACAGCTACATTTATAGTCCTGTTACCAAAGCATTTCTTTAAACATATGCAAGCAAGTCAACAAGTAATTTTTTGAATTTGTGAGAGTGTTCATCAATAAATCACAAAACTAAAAATGACCTTCAAAATACACACAGTGGAAAATATAAACAGCACTAGGACATCCACCACCAGAATGACCTATTTCTACATTTTAACCCACTTGTATTATCTCTCTGTAGGGCCAAAACAAAGACACCACTACAGGCATTTCAAATTACTAAATTGTTTGTCAGCTGCATGTAGAAAAGAATGAGTGTTATGTGTTTATTTATGACACTTTAGTCTCTCCAGGCAGTGGTTTATACAAAAAGTACTAATCTTAATTAGCAACCATGTGGACTGCATCCTGCCCTGAATGAGAAATGCAATGAAGACTCGTAATACAGTAATTTGTACATTTACTTCCCTTTGTTATGTAAATGATATCCCATAATATGACATCTTCAAAGGCTACTAGAATCCCTTGTTGGAGGTATATTTATTCAGAGAATATATGTTTTCTTATTCAGCCAGTTAATATTGCACAGCATGTTATCTTTTTATGTTGTAGAATGCTGCACAAGGTGTTTTGTTCAGTGTACTTTATGGTGATAAAATGTTGGAATTGAAGACAGGTCTACCATGATTTCTTACTCCATGGGTTTACAAACAATACTTGTGTAAAACTTTTCAGCACTTTCTTACCTAAAATATGTCATCCTGGTATTTTTCTTAACATGTGTTGTTATTGTTTCAACATGGATTTTCTACTAGAGCAACTCTATGTTCCTTCTTTCAGTATAAGGCTCTGTGTGTCTTGACGTCAGTAGTGAAACATGCACTGTCTTATGCCTAGAAAAATATGTAAACTCTTAACAATAATACTATTCTTCCCAATAGCATGCTCACCTGCCACTTGAAAAGAGCTTATTACATTACCATCAGTTGCCTTTGAATTTCTTTGAAACGCTTAATTTTGCATTAATAGTGGACTCCAAGTGATATTATTATTATTATTATTATTATTATTATTATTATTATTATTATTATTATTATACATTGGAGGAGAGAAGGCTAGAATAATAATACATCCATAATGAAATCATACTGCTTGGCCAATGGTTTATCCATTACAGTCATAAACACAACTGTTTAAATATTTGTATCTATGTCCTGCTTTCTGTTAGTACTGGAGACAAGGGGGTATTTAATGCAGACAAGGAGCCTTTTTTTCAGAGACAAGGTTGGAGTGCAAAGCCTATTAGATTAACCTTGGCTGACAAGTCCTTCATGGAATATTCTTAAAAATGATTTCCATGAGTAATTTATGACCTTCTAGTAGAGCGTAATCAATAGAGAGGATCGGCAGCCAGACAGCAGTTCCTGGTTGGAGAAAGTTTCTTGTCTTTGTAATGTTTGCATTCTGTCTGCTTTTATGCAACAAGACTGACTGCCAGTAATATCATACCCCCTTACTTCATCAGCCAAGGAGGCATACATTTTATTATGCATTCGCTGTCTTTTCTGTCATACTCAAAAATGCTCTTGTCCCAGCTGGGGCCTGAAAGAATTGCCAGCTTGTTTAACCCCTGACTAAACCAGTGCTCACTAAGATATTATAAACAGCTAAAACCTGCTTACATTAATTCATTTAAAATATTGTTAGTTTTATACTTGGAGACTTGAAAAGGGTATGGGAGGGAGAATGGCTTCACAAGCAGGATTAATGCTCATGCTGTCAGTTATACCTACATTTCAAATTAGCCACCGCTTATGCGCTGAAAATGGGGATGGTAACTTCTCCTACCTGCTGATATTTATACAGAGGATGTGGCCGAGGGCCATAATTAATCAATATATTTGATCACAAGTGTACAATTATTTTACCTCTGTTTTCTCCCAAATGTAGAACGTCCAATTATGTCCCTTCTCCACAAAAAACCCACAAAAACACAGGAGACATGAAGGTCAGTGGGCATCATCCAATGACACTGCCAAGCCAATCGTTTCTTTACAACCAGGTCCTTGAGCTAGTGCCATCGACTTAGCGGCTCTCTGGAGGACAAATGGTAGCCTTGCGGGCTTCCGCTTGAGACCACCAGGAAACTGTTCAGGTAAATCACGCAGACCCCCAATAAAATCGATTTTGTTTGTGGATGTTTTTACTTCAGAATATTAAAATAAACCACAATTTTAAGGTTTGACCATGGATTGCTTATGTGCTATTCAAAACTGATTTTAAAAAAACTAAAACATAATATTTTTCATAAAATTCAAAATTTAACCTGATTTTTTTTTAGCCTTTTAAACTCATCAGAAACCTCTGTTTATACATAAATGGCCTCCAGTTCTCATGGAATTTACTGGAAAATAGTCCATCGAACAATGCTTTATTCTACAGAGTTTTCTTTTCTTGGTTGCCTCTTTGTATACTGCAGCAGGTACAGATATACAGTATATATTACTCTACTTTCATATAGGTTTAAGGTAACTGGAACAGTTTTGAACATTGTGCTTCATCCAATGTCGAATATTCAGTCGTAATAGTGAACGGTATATATATATATATATATAATATATATATAGTATATTATTCCTTCCGTCCATATATATATATATATATATATATATATATATTATATATATATTATATTCCAAATTACTAAAAAACACTTAATTTAAAAGCTACCTGTTCTAAAACAAAAGTGACACTCTAGGGACATAATGGCCAACCAGCTTCAAAGTACAGATGAGAGGGTGACCTTTAACTAATAGATGAGATGCTAGCATTTTCACTTATTTTAATTACTGACTGCCATTCAAAGCGGGCCAGTATGCTGTAAGGCCCTTTGTCCTGCTGTGTCTGTGAGAAAACAAGCAAACAAACAAAAAAAAAAAACCTCATTGAAACCTATGTAATGTTGGGACACTAGGACCCAGTTAGGATTCTCGGGCATCAGCAACCTCGTTGAAAGCTGTCTAAATAAGTGTCTAGAACAAGCAATGAAAGAGACTGTATTTAGGTCCTTGTTGTTGTCCTAGTTTGTTGTAAGGTCCCGTCTGTTATACAAGGTTAGCCAGTTGCACCCTGTCTTTAGTGACTAATAATACCTCTTACTATTTTTAATGGTGTTGTAGGACAAGCTTGGAAGATTAAGACTATCTTGTAGTTACGTTTTGAACTCTCCTGAGGTATTTTGTTTGGTTTTGTGTTTTATCATGATTGTGAATTTTAATGGTTAAGTGGCTGGGCCGGCATCACTCTCTTTGATTTTTATTTTAAGACGCAGAATGTCAGCCACTGTTTCCTTACTTCTTTTAAATTTATTTATTGGTCATGTGTGAAAGCACAAATTGTTTCAAGTGTTGTGTTTTTTTTTTTTTTTTTTTTTTTTTTTAATGTCCTGTGCATCTCTAATTTAGAGCTGTGGTTGTTTTTATGGTAACATAAAGATTATTTAACCTCTGGCGTCTTTGAACTCTTATCCTAGAGAGTTGATTTATAAAAGAAAGGCAATACTGTCCCAAATGTAAGCACAAAGAAAAGATTACTAGTGTTATTGACTAACCTGTTTATAGTCTGTGATATGTAAAAATACTGGTACAACACTAATTACTGTGCTTATTGTTTTGTTACTCAAGACCCAATTTAAGTGAGGCTGGCCACTGAGGTAAGATTGCATCACATTTATTGTGCTTCTCTGCTTCCTGGGTGTCTGCTTCAGGGCTTTTGGGGCCTGGTGTGTTGTTTTGGGGTTGGGGAGGTTTCTGTATTTACTATTGTGTGACGGGTGGTTTGATTTATTTCACCTGTCTATATTGAGTTTTGTTTCATTAGTTATTTCACTTTTACTTTGACTGCACTGAGCACTTGTTTTTTATATTTTACCACAGTTGTCACTGGTGCTGATCCAGAGTCCAGATGGGCAGAATAGCTGGGTGCTATTTGAAGGTCACCAGTTTAGTTTGGATGTGCTTCTCCCTTAGGTGGTGAACCTGACTCCAGTCTGCCTCCATTTGATAACTTAAAGAACAGGGTTTGTTTGTCTTGTTGTTAAACATATTGCAACTATCAGTTTTCTTTATTTTCTTTGTTAATAAATAATCCTGCTCAGAAGAGAATAACTAAATCAATCTCCTTCAATCTCCTTTATTTTCATTTGAAAGGGAAAGTGCGGGCCGGGGGGACGATGGGTGGTAAATCTTATGATTTGTGATGTGCTCTTTATATAGGGAGGTTCCATTCATATAAACTTTGGATGGCGTAGTCAAGATTCTAGATTTCATTAGCGAATTGTAGAAGTGCTATTCACTACGCCTAGTTCTAGTGAATTTGAACCAGTAGGGAATATATAGTGGCTTGGTTTACATGTAAAAAGAAGTCCTTTAGTAGTACCTTTTGGGCAATTTGGGTTTACATGTATCTCTTTTACGAAGATAAATCTTTTAACAATTCAAATGACCTCATTTGATATTAATGCGGGAGGGTATATTCAAATATGTCTGCCAGTGTTCCAATTTGTTTTTGCACGATGACCGATATCGTGCAGCTTTCTTAAACTGGGTTTCCATTAACATTTTAGGTTGTGTTGCAGAACTGCAAGTGCAGACTGCCTCATTTGGCCACAAGAAAAAAGTGAGGGTAACAAAACAAAAACCCAGACATAGCTTTACATAAATATCAAAAACAAAACCTTCCATAAGACAGTGCCTTGTTTTATATATTTGCTAAACATATATATTTGCATAAGTGCATATATGTTTATTTATATGTACATAAGTTGTCCTACTGTAGCATCAGCAATTCTGATCCTTATAGTAGTCTATAATCGGAGCTAAAATCCAGCACATTTGGTTAATAATATGCAAATTATCCAGTCAAAATGTTTAGTCCATTTTTAAAATACTAGTAGTAAATCTGCAATGGGCTACCCTACTCGTCCACATTTCCTACTGCATCGATGGTGTCCAATCACAGTGATGGTGGCCAAAATGAGGTAACGAATTACTTCAGCTTCTGGATGGAGGTTTAATTGGTTCAACGTTAACAAATTTAAACTGTTGGAAAAAATAATAGCAGTAATAAATATCTGAATTCCGCAGGGACAGTACTGGTAGACATATGCTAATCCACCTGTGTGTTTTTGTAACTTTAACGAACTTTGATAAGTAAGTCTTGCAGCAAGCTGGTGTTAAGCCCTATATTTGTATTTTTAAACCAATCTGTGGAACCAACAACTTTTTCTCATGTGTTTGTTCTTGTGAAACAAATCTTGCCCTGTGAGGCGAGAGTGTATTAAATGGAATGTCCAGACAGTAATTTATGTGTACAGAAATAAAATAATTTATTTTTATTTTCTATACACAACAAAAGGATTAAATAACAAACGTAAAACAAAATGGTGTGAGGGAAGGAGTGCAGGGGTGGAATCCAAAACAAACTGATGACTCGTCTTTAATTTGTCTTCGTGGTGACCATACATAAACAAAAAAAAGACAAATGAAATGTTAGTATTTTAAAAAATCCCGCTGCACAAAATCAGTCTCTCCCTTCACCCGTTACTCCTCCTACTTACTTTCGGACCAACCCCGAACACAGTAGTACGTTCCCTTTAGTATGTAATGTCCCGCCTCTGTAGTCAGTGGAACACCAATCCCCAACCGACACGTGTCCTTCTCCTTCACTTGACTCCAGTGGCTGGAAGTTACATACTCGTACTTCCGCCCCTCACCAAGGTGCCGCCCCTCAAAAGATGACTTTTGCCATGGTCACGAGATCTTGGTAAGGGAAGTCCCAAGTTGGTTTGATGCCATCTACTGTCGGGAGGCTGAATCACAGACCGAAAACCCTTTGACTCATCACATGCCCTATGAATTAGGGTTACAGATTTTACTTCAACATAATGAATGAAGAGATCTTCAAACGCCTTGTATTTTTTTCTTGTAAGATTTTTATTCTGGTCAAAGCTTGCTAGGACTATTTCCACCAGATTTTGGGAGTTAATACATAATTGCTTGGTATGGCCTTTAGTTGGTTGCATTACAAATGGAATCTTCACTGCTGGAGTCTCATGACCATAGAGCTTTCTAACTTGTTGCAGGGGTATGCAACTTAAGCAAAAAAAGCTTATCCAAGAGACAAAATGCTAGAAAAATGTCCTTGCCCTCTCTCCGTTGCACAAAACACACAAAATAGGATTTTGGTTTTATTTAACAGTGAATACAATCAATCATTTAGTGAAATGGGTTCACTACATTCAAGATATACAAAAGGTTCCCTGGCACCTCAACAATGTATAACATACTTTAAGGAAATACATTTTTGGGGAGGCGGGGGGGCAACATTCTTTCTCTGCACTATTGTTACTGAAAAATAAATACATTAATACATACACATATTGCCATGAGATTTAGGCTATTTTAAAATAAAATATTGTAGAAATTGTCTCATAAGCATTTCATTTTTGTCATTATAAAGATATTTGACAATCTTCATTTTTTCATAGTTTCACAAATCAATGGATTGTGCATGTCCAATAAACAATTAATATAATTTCTGTTAAATCTAGTTAAAAAAAAAAAAAAAAAAAAAGGTAATTTAAATCACGTTTAAATCTTAAACAAAACAAAACAAAAAATTTACATTTTTTTGCCAGGGACATTGTATTAATTTTCAAAATTTTTTTTTTTTTTTTTTTTTAAACATCCCAACAAGTACTGTACATGCTTGACCACAAATTACTCCAAAATAATTCTATGCATTACACAACACAATGTTTTTTTCTAATCTGCTAATACCTTAGTGAGTCTGTGTGAAAGAGCTCTCACTTGAGTTTTCAGGAGTTCCCATGCAATATATATTGCTGGAAGTCGGCTTGCCAATTCCCTGGAATCAAAAACTTGGCATCGGTGAGCAAAACTGAGCTATAAATGCTGCACAACTGAGCTTGGTTTAATCATTTTTCCTTTCAACAGCCTACATCGCTTTGAAATCATCGTAGAAAGCTCAAAATCTCAGAATGAGGATGAAGATAATGAGTGATTGCTAGAAAAATCTCAAAAATATGTCTGGAGAATTGGCTGGCTGGCTGACTTCATCTTTCAAAATACTGCTTGTCCTAACTAATCATGTAACAGTTAATGCAACATGCTTGTGAACTGAAGGTTGTCGGTTCAAATTCCACATATACCTGACATTTTTTTATTTATAGTTTTTTTTTTTTTTTTTGCAGGCAAATGTTCCAATTTAAAACAGAAATAAATCATTTAATTTATGAAAATAGAAGTCACAATAAGTGCATTCCCTAGTATATTTCCATGTTGACAAAACAAGTCAATTGTCATTAAAATCGGATGCCCTGAAATACGTGGATAGAAGTGCCTGGGGTCTTCAATTATTATTTGTTTTATTTGCCTACGATGTGTGCGACTAGTCCATTTTAAAATATCAATACATCGTTTAATATACACAATACAGACATCAAAACAAGTGCGTTCCACAGTATATTTCCATGTTGAGAAAACTTATTAAACTCGGATATCCTGTAATATATATATATATATATATATATATATATATATATATATATATATATATATATATATATATATATGCGTGGTAATAGAGGGGAAGTGCCTGGGGTCTTGTGAAGGATATATAATGAGTTCTGGTTATAAATCTGTGAGGGCGCTAAGTAACGAGAGGGGAAGTCTTACCTTACAGTTCATTTCCAGGATCGGGAAGACGGTCAGCCTGGAAGAAGGCAAGACTCCGGTGCAGAAACGTATTGACCAGGAAGGTAAACAATGTAGCAGCTGCAGGCAATAGAGACAGCTGCAATCGTTTACCAAGGGGTCATGCTTGATAGCATAAAGGGACGGAGAATCGTAAATCTTTTCCTTCGCTTGGTTATTTGGACTTGACCTTGAAGGACTGTGAAAGATGCAGAAACCACTGCTTAAAAATAAAGGATACGTGAAAAAAGAATATGCGTGAGTGCTTGTTTGTTTGTTTTGTCTGTTAGTAACTGTCTGTGCTTGTAAACCACCAGACAGTTAACACGTATCCGGAGCTGTCTTCTTGGGCCAGCACAAAGCCAGATCAGCACTGCTATACAGTCACCTAATGACTTGTTTATCACCCACCACAAGTGACTGCATGCACACAGGACTGGTGACCGTGTCTAGTATTATTGGGGGGTGTATAATTTGTGTTTATTGCTTGGACTGTAACTGTATTTGTCTCCTCTGTGCACTACACATCATTGTGTATTGCCAGGGTTTATTATTTGGTCACCAGACCTGGATTAAAAAAAATTAAGAACAACTTTTCAAACCGGATGTGACAGAAAGATGAGTTCTGGGGATGAATCTTCCTCCCGACCTGTGAGGGCGCTAAAGAATGGGAGGAGAAGTATCTGGAAGGGCTGGCCTGACAGTTTGTTTCCAGGTCAGGGAAGTGGGTCAGCCTGGAGGGAAGCGTGACTCTGTTGTAAGACCGTATTGATTTGAAAGGTAAACGAGAGGCAGCTGCAAGTAATAAGGCAGCTGCAACCGTTTATCTCGATATCATGCGGGATTACATATAGGGGCCAGGGTAACGCTGATCTTCTCCTTCGTTTGGGTTAAACGAGTGGAGAGAGAGAAGGACTGAGAGAGGAGCTCTCAGATTGTATTGTGTTCGTGTTTTGTATTGTTGTGTCTGTCCGTGTAACTGTCTGTTTTTGTATTCAGCACTAGACAGTTAACGTACATCTCCGAGCTGTCGAAAGGAGAGCACTATCCGGAGCACCACTGCACTGAGCACCTGCACGTTTTCAATCACCCAGGACTGGTGACCGTACCGTTGTTTTTGTTCAGGACTGTGCCCTTGTTTTCATTATCCCCGTGCTTTACACATTGTTGTGTATTACCGGGGATTTATTATTTTTGACGGTCGCCAGACCTGGAAAAGAGCAATAAAGCACTTATTCACTGAATCACTGTTGTCTGTTCATCACTCCTGCACCGCATCACCGCGACATCTGTTCCCCTTACCAACCACTTTGCCACACCGGATTACAATCGTCTGTGATTATTCCTGCACTGCATCACCTCTGCACCTGTTCACAACCAACAGCCACTTTGACCCAGGTCTGCAAAAATCTGCAAAAAAAATAAAATACGTTGGGAGGAGAAGAAGAAGAAGAAGAAGAAGAAGAAGAAGAAGAAGAAGAAGAAGAAGAAGAAGAAGAAGAAGAAGAAGAAGAAGAAGAAGAAGAAGAAGAAGAAGAAGAAGAAGAAGAAGTAGAAGAAGAAGGACATTTTTACATTCCCTTGGTGACTTATTTCTCTTACTGTAACAGGTTGTCACAAAGTGGCTGAGTGGATGCAGGTGCAGGGGTGATGACGTGCAATAATGAAACAAACAGAGACTTAGTCCGGTTTGGAAAGGGCTCTTTTATTTGTAATTCCAGGAATAGTGACCATTAAGAATAACGTGTTTTGCAGACCCAAACAATAATAAACCACACGTATACATCCCACACTTATATGTACATGGTCATCCAGTCCTGGGTGTGTGCAGTAGCGCTCGTGTTGGGTGATATAGTTTATTTTTGTGACAGTTAGAGCAGTGCTGTTATGGTTTTAGTGCTGGCCCACAGCGACAGCTCCGGAATCGTGTTAGCCATCTAGTGTTATAAACGAGGCGATTATTCAAACAGACAAACAAACAAAAAATTACACTCACAATACTGTTTTACTATCTTTATCACAGGTTCTCTCACAGTCCTTCTCAGTTCTTTCCATGTAAACCAATGTGAAGGAACAGATTATGATTCTCCGTCCCCTTTTATGCTGCCACACATGACCCCTTGGTAAATGAGTGCAACCGCCTCTCCAATCTGCGGCTGCCACATCATTCCCCTTACGGGTCAATGCGTTCTTGCAACAGAGTCTTGCCTTCTTCCAGACTGGCAAACTTCCCTTGAACCCTGGGAAAGAACTGTCAGACCAGCCCATCCAAAGAACTCTGTTCTCGTTGCTTAGCACTATCACTGGTCGGGAGAGAGATTTACCACCAAGAATCATTGTATTTCTGTCCTACAGGTATTTACTTTTTTTTCTACATTTCACGTAAGAGTGTTGGAAACTACAAATTAAACATGGAATGGTGCTTTTGGCTGATTTGTGTATATATATACCATAAAAAGCATAACCACTTTAACATCTTGTGATGTGCAAATAGTTTTTCGAACATAGAATTGTGATATGACTCAGTAGAGTTATGTGTAAAGGAAGACCCTTTGAATAAAAAGTCACTTTATAGATACATTTTATTACATAATATACAGTAGATGTTGATTGTGCATAGTGTACTATGGAGGACTTTTACAGTGGGGGAATACTATGGTGCAAATGGCTGGTATTTTTAGCTTAGAGTCAGCTGAATAAAAACAAAACTACCTTGTTAAAAATCACACTATGGATTTCACTCATTAAACAGTACTACTGAGCCCTCCCATGGTAATTTGAACACCCCCATTTTTGGGATAATTAATCAAAAATGATTTATTTTCTCATTAACTATGCACAGGTAATTTACAATCTCCAAAATCAATATTGTACAGATTTTCCTTTTTAACACACTTACATTCACTAAGATCATGGAGATGACTCTGTTCCGTATTTGCTCATCCCTGGACTGGTACAACCTAGAAAGTTTCTTGTTTCTGGCTATTGGGGTTCAGTCAGGGTGTCCCCCGACATGGGCTATCAGATTTAAATCAGCACGGTGTGCAACCCATGGCATCTATTGCCTTAACTTCCTTGTCGTTCAGATAATACATCATTTGGCCACAGAATTCTTGTAAAACATTGCTTTCAGGTTGAGAATTAAATTTTGAAGTACTTGTCTCTGCCAGTGGTTAATTCGAAGGTATGAATTACTTTTCACATGTATATACTGTACTTTATGTGAAAACTTTCTAGTTAGCAGAGGTACAGTTTCTTCCTTAATGCCTATCTTCTGTAGCAATACACATGTTGTCAGGCGTTCTTAGGGGCTGTCAGCAAACTAACACTAACACACTGTAAAATAAATAAGTTGATGAATACAAATGCATATGAATTCAGGTGAAGACATGTTACCATTAATCCATTTTTGAGGCTGTGAAGGTATCGCTAATAATTAACGTAAACCCCCATTCATTTCCAGGCCTTTAATTTTAGCAAATATCACTGTCCTTTTAGGCTGTAATTTAAACTTACACTAATTGTGATTTATTACTATCACAAAGACGGCTGGAATGGGGGACATCAGACCAGAAATCAGGAACCAGGAAATAAACAACAGAGAGGTGGAGTTTTGGGGAAGCTGAGCACTTGCCTGCGCTCAGCATTTAATGAATGAACAGACAGTAAATAAAAAAGATTGTAACAAAAACAGCACACGGCACATGAGGCCAAAATAAACAGACAAACAAAATTGACTATACAGACAAAACACAGTGAGCTTCTATTTTACCTATTATTATTATTATTATTACCTCCGTCTCCAATCCCATTCTCCACTCACCGAACACACAACCCAGAGTGAGTGAAAACATGCTGCTTTTATGCAGCTGTACTGAGTCTCGATTGCTAATCAATCATTCAACTGGAGTCGCAGTACAAATGCACATGAATTAATAAAGTGCAATTCCCATTGCTCACATATTACACTTTTTACTTGCACGTGAAGTGCTGTGCAATCCTTGTGCCCAAATACATATATATATATATATATATATATATATATATATATATATATATATATATATATATATTTATAAACACTTGTGTTACACAGACCCGTTTATATCCCGTGTACCAATGACTATACACCAACATTAACACACAACATACAACACAAAATACACACAGGGGCGGGCACTTTGCCACAATTACATAATATGCAATACAGCATTTTATGTCTACTTATTGTCATCTATATTTATTTCTTGAAATGAAAAAAGGGATTGTAGCAGGGCCTAACAAATTAATGTAAACTAAATGTGAAATACAATCAGATTCAGCCCTTATGGAACAAACATATATTTTTAACATATGGCAGAAAAGTATGATCCTTATACTTTTCATGTATAGAAATTGGCCCCCTTTTTATATATTTAAAATATGGGATATATTTAAAATATATATTTAGTCTGTAATATATATATATATATATATATATATATATATATATATATATATATATATATATATATATATATAAAGGGGACAAATTTCTATATATGAAAAATATAAGGATCATACTTTTCTACCATATGTAAAAAATATATGTTTGTTCCATAAATATTAAAAATATATGTTTTTTTCCATAAGGGTTTTTTTCTTTGGGTGTCCACTGTGCTGTGCTTTTTTAGTAAACAAGTTAACTACTGAAGTGTTGCTGGTGCTTAAAAGGCCAGTATTCCCACTACAACACGCTTTTTTCATATGTTCTTTAATTGGGGTGTTGAAGTCTTGGGAAGGAGGGGGAAAGGACTTTCTCATTGAATGTGTATTACCTCCTTAGCTTTGTAGCAGCTCATCACACGGGGCTAAAATTCAAGTGTTAATGGATTTTCATTATTTAAAAAAAAAAAAAAATTAAATTAAAACTATTGCTGGGAATTGCATGAACAGCCGCAGCTGCCACCTAAATCAATAATTTAAAGGGGATGCCTAAACCTAACGTGTGAATTCTGGTGATGCTTTTGAACTATTATTAGGGGTTGGATTAAATTAAAATAATGTGCTGACGCTTTATGATCTGTGATATTTATCAAATTTTCCATAGGATTGACATTTTCACACAGTGCTATACGAGTTTTCATTTACGGTCTTTTCTACTATTTAATTAAACAAAAGCAGTGCTCTGACACTATAAATTATTTATATGAAAATATGTTCACATCATTCCATAAATTGACGATGTAGCTAAATAGGTTCTTTAAAAAATTATGATAGGGCACTACAATTGTTCATCATTTATTTAGAAGGCTAAGAGATGGGTCAAGGTAATTTTCAATGCAAGCACTGCCTGACCAGAACTGCACTGGTAGAAAGCTTGGTGCACATACTGTATGACACATTTCCATCTGCACCATAAAAAATGTAATTTTGTTCCAATATCAAACTGTATCTGGGCTCTGCAATCCAATATCCAAACAGATGTTACACAAAGGTCAAAGGTGCCTGTGTGTAATGTTTTTCAATAATAAATTCAGATACCGGCAACATATCCCTGATATTCTTAACTCCTATCCCCCTGTTCTGCCTACATGTTTAAGGTTTATTACCTGTGTCATTCCCATTGGGTGCTCTTCAGGAAACTACCTCTATCAGTGTTAGCTGGAGAGGTTGAGTTCTGCCGGCCCTGCAATCTTAACCAGAGTTGACAGTGTTGCATTGAAATCTGTTTCATCTTGATCTGTTGGTGATGGAAATGGAAAGGACTGATTTAAAATTGCAGATGGAAACATGGCATAGAGACCCATATTGTACATATATCAATGGGATCCGTATTTATATTTTTTGTACTTGTGAAAGTGACTTTTTTTTAATGACATATTGCAGCAGGATTTAAGCTAACCTCAACGTTTGATAGGTTTTTGATTTTAGCCATGAAACTCCTGTACACATTATAGTTGCAGATTATAGTACAATACAGTGACCAATAGAAATGGAACAAGACAATAGATAGTGCACATTCATTAAAGTAACTTGCAGTCTAGGTAAACCATAGATGTTGCATAATTATCCTTAAGAACTACCATTTAAGAATTACGTCTACTGTTATTAGTCACAAACCTTAATTCCACTTCTTACAGTAAGATTGTTAACATATCTCAAATGATTTTAAGTGGTTTCAGTCCAGCTGGCCTATAATAGTGTAAAAATGTTTATAACGGTATACTTTGGTTCAAGTGCTTTAGGCTGGCTGTTCTGCTCAGCTGCATATTAAAAGAAGATGAATCGAGGAGCACAAAAGCCAAGCAGAAATTATTATTGATTTAATCACATAATCAGCAGCAAACACTTCAGGCTAAGATAGCAAATCCATAATAGCCTGCCCACATAAACACCCTTACAAATTTACCAGCAAACCACCGTATGCACTTAGCAAACAGGAGAGCAAGGGTCACCTTCACTTGGCGGCAAAATATTGACATTCCTAATGCTTAAATATGTTTTGAGTTAAGTGTTATCAATCAACTATAAGAGTCGAATGTCTGTAAAACATAACTCCATTGGCAGAAGGATTATAGAAATGCTTTCTTGTCATAATCGAAGCACATCAATCAGACAAAACTCTGCATGAAATCAATTGTGCACAAGACAGTGCCTGCTGTTACCATTCAGTGCGATATAAAAGATGAGAGCACAGCCCTGTGATCTTTAACCATAAACGCTTATCTAATGAGACCAGAGCTTTATTTTCCTGTACTAAAAGTGAAATCAATGCCCTCTGTTCAGTTAAAGGTGCAGCCACCCCTTTCAACATGCTGACATATACTGATAACATTTGTCCCAAGAAAGCATACTTTTCAATGATATTTCTTTTAATACGTATGGTCACATTTGTGAGCAGGATCTTTGCTGCGCAGAAATGGGCTCAGAAAAAAAGCTAATTTCCAAAATGCAAATACCGGTACATTATTTTGCATCGACAGGTGAAAAGAAACAAAAGGGGCATTTTAAGATCGGATTAGGACAAGATAAGCCGAGGAAAAGCAAAAATCTAATTGGCGTAGCAAGTTAAAGGAACCTATTATCGTAGCATGAAGTGGATGATCCAAATTAATTTTTACTTTAGAGTATATCAGTTGTGTTCAATTTAGAGATTCATTTTGGATATTGTTAGGGAAGAGCACCCTGAAGTTATAAATACCGTTTGTTCAGTGCATGCATTTTTCTAATTGTTTGTTATGTAAAACGCTGTACGTAATTCTGTTTTATACCCTTGGAATACATTTAATCTTAATGGGTTTATCCTGGTAATATATTTGCAAATGAATAATATATTAAATAGCGGGTTAATATTTACCTCACAGTCTCCATACCAATTAATGCTTCACATGTGGAAAACCATGTTCCCTAGCTCTGCGATATGACAGAACCAATTACAGCATTCTTGGCAGTTGTGTGAACAGTTTCATTAGAGGAGATAATATTGCAAAGAAATAATAAGCAATCATTATGATGAATGCTTTGACATTACATTACATGTTAATGAGTTGTAAATGATCTAATTATTTTTTGAAAGAACACAGATTAGATTAAAGCAGAGAGGACAGCTCTTCTCTATGTACAGACAAGTTAACGTTAATTAGGTACAATCTATGGGAACAAATGAGGCACAACTCTTTGTAAACAATCATGTCTCCATAGCTCAAGGCAAGATTCATAAAGAAATGTATATGGGGAAGAAGTTGGTCATCAATTCAGTTTTGAGGAATCATTGAAAATTGATGCTAGGTTTTGTGTTTGATATATGATCTTATTAAATATATGGTTATTTTTACAAAACTCAAAGTATGTTTTAAATATTGCTTTTTTAAGTATCTTAAACAGTGCATTTAAATAGAATATACTAATCAACCCTCTTTAAACATTTGAAAAAGCAACTGCAAAACTTGATTTAATAAATCAAAATGGGCTTTAAGAAACAGTACACAATATTGATTAAAACAATCTTTAAAGTTTTGTGGAGAGACCCTGTTATGTAATATATTCACAGCTATATCTTGCTCATATCCATGATATACAGGGTTACTAATTACTATAAAATCAGTTTGCCATTTTGCAGTGCTGTTGTGAAAAAAAAAAAATAATAATTTTAACCAGTTAGAATTTTCCATTTTTAAGAGGTGTTTTTTGTGACAGTGTGAACTCTTCAATAGGGGCAAAAAGAGTACTTATATTAAGCAGATATTTCAACAAGTGTTGTTTACAGTAATTTATAACATGGCTTTGGAAAAATAACAACCTCTGATTGGTTAAACAGCATCACATGACTATGCATATATAGTGTATACCATGGCTTGCATATTAATGAGCCACTTCACACTGAATAACTCATTACGCACCAAGACATTATAAATCCCATGACAAACTGCCATTGTATTTATTTGTTAGTTACAAAAGCACTGCAAAAAATGAGTGTCATTCCACCTATTTCCTTTAATATATTTGGGGATGAAACTACAGAGAACTGGTACAACACCAACTTTCCAAATTCAAATCAAGATCCTGCTTCATTGCAGCTGCTCCCCTGCCTTCCTCAGTGTCATTTGAAACTCTGCCCAGACCATCCACATCATCAGCTTGTGTCAGCCCTCTAGTTTCGAGTTGCCACTTTTGATGCAAAAATTCATAATGGACTTGTGCAATTTATTTTTAATAAGTGAACAATAAATGTAACTGAATTTGGGACTATATTACACTGAGGATGTATCCATAATAAAAGTTTCTTGTTTTTTTTGTTTTGTCTTAATTTAAAATGTGTTTGAATTATTTTAATTATTTTTCTACCACCAAATGACAGGTAGTCATGTTATAAGTGGTAGAAACCACTTTGGGCTGTGCAGTTCTGATGATATATACCACCTCTGGGGTGTTTAAAGACACTTTGCTTATGACTCGAGCCTTATCATGACCCCAGGCATGGTATATATCTATACCCTGTGGTGGTAATGCTAGAATATAGTTGCTCTTCATTTGGTGCCTCACCAGCCAAGTTTCATTACCTTGCAGGGAACAGTTTTCCACTGCAGCATTGCAAAACATCCAGTTGGCTTGTAATGTTACATATACCTACATATAAAGCACTTTTTAAGGTTAGTGTATATTTCATGTTACTGATCCCTCTGAATCTGATTATTTATTCATTTATTTATTTATTTTACATTTACGTCTATCTTGTTTTTAAAGTGTGACAAATCAAAGGTCCTAATAGCATTACAAACGACTTTTTCATTATTAAAATGTACTTTTTTGGATATAGATTTCTGCTAATGATTAAGTAATCTGATTCAGATGAATGAAAGAAATGACCAGAGGCTGATTGACATTTAGTGTGATTATTTTGAATGGGCTTATGTAATAGTGCAGAAAGGTAAAATACTGACCCATGTCAACTGGTCCATGTTAATAACACAAAGCTATATTGTGCATACTGTAGTATTTAGTTTTGTCCAGAATGTCTAGACTCATTTTCACATGTGACCACATTACAATCATGAAGTTAAGGAGTCCAGTCTTTAAGTTTGGTGTCTCATATTTACTTTGCAAATGAAATGGGTTTGAGTGAATACAGCATGCAGGTTGTGGTAATATGCTCATTTAATCTGTGTGTTGTTCCTTCCCTTATAAAAGTTTACCACAGTAAATTTACACAGCAGTTTCCCTATGCTTTTCCAATGATTATTCTGGGTATTTAACATAGTTTACCATGGTTTGGCATTAGTGGAGGCTTCTTAGAGGAGACAAGTCTATAAACTCCTATCTGCTTTTAATCACAGTACTGGCAGTAGCAGCTAATGTGATATGAGCACAGGTCTTAATTGGAGGAGCCCAGACGTTTTTTTTTTTTCATCAGAGTAGTAAAGCCTCCGTTACAAACTCCTATCTGCTATACCACAGTACTAGCAAAACAGGTGACATAGTCTGATCCATGGTTTTAATTGGAGAAGCAAGTCAAACCCTCCCGCCTACTGCTAAAGTGACCAGAAAAAAAAAAAAAGAAATCCATCATAACGGTAGGAACATTTTAAAAACACACAATATTTAAACATAGCTGCTTTATCATCTCATCAGCCTTAATTGGTGCTTGTCTTGTGTCTTTTAAAGGTAGAATACAGTAAGAATTGTAGCGTGCACCGGGGAAGGCAGCAGCAGGGTGAGGTGTGAGGTGCCTGCCTGTGGGAACCAAGATCACTACATTGTGTCAGAAGTGGACACAGGTACCCCGGCACACACTCGTCAGACTGTAGCCTGGTGAGCAAGTCCGGGGCAGACAGGGGAGAGTGTAGCATGCACGGGGGAAGGCAGCAGCAGGGCTGGTAGGTGATGTAATCACATAAAAAGACATAAGCCTGATATACGCTCTTTGCAAGGGAGCCGGCTCTTTTATACAGCAGTATCGGCGCTATGCTTTAGTGTGAGAGGTCCCGGGTTTGCACCCTCCCTCTGCCTGTGTGTGGATTGCCTCGACCTGTGTGAGGCGCCTGCCTGTGGGAACTGAGATCGTTACAGTATGTTGTGTTCAAGCTTTAAAAAAACAAAACAAATACAATACGTAATTGAAAAATATTACATTGAAATATAATGACTACAAAATCTCAAAATATACATAATGGGCTAATTTGCTAAAGAAAATTAATGTGAGCAACAGTGTTAACACTACTGAAATCTTCAAAAGAGTAAATCAAGTTTCACTTGAAGGAAACCAATAAGATAATGGTTTTCTACACTTGAGATGAATGCATATGAGCTAGAATATAATATTATCATCACCCAGGGTTTAGTTGAATGAACAGATATATATGTACAGCCATTTTAAGTAGATAGCCTCCTTGTATCCATAAGAACTGTTAGTATTGTAATATGATAACTATAATGTCACTAGGCCTGTACTTTAGTCATCATACAAATAAAGTGCCTATAGCAGATTGTGTTTGACACAAATTGCCCCAGTGGGGGATGCAACCTGATTTTCAGTGAACTCCTTCACCTCCAGAACCAGGGGAATAGTAGCTACCGTGGGTCCTGTATTAAAAGAAAAACACAACAAAAAAACATAATTCGATTAGTTAACTAGTGTGTAAAACATGGCCTATTAACATGAGTGGTGCAAATGATTTAATAGAACAATGAAATAATGTAGCTGGTGTGAAAGTCTGGTATTGATGCTAACTCGTGTTTGTATAGGTGTAAAATGTAATACTAGCTTGATTGCTAAGCCTTCATATTCTAGTATTTCAACTATCCATTTTCATAGCAGTTACTCTTTTACTAGTGGTTCAGTAGCGGCTCCTTTGATGAGATTTATAAATATATACATCAGAAAGAATATGGAAATGTGAGCTAGGTCTTCTTTATCCCCCTAGACAGCCTTTTTTTGCATAAACCATGTACCGTATTTTGTTTTATAACTGTGATATCAATCAGGTATCCCACCTCAGGATTCTGCACTGGTAATGCACTGTAAATGGATAACATTTGGGGTACTACTGCCCTCATGTGAAGTCTGAAAATGCATGAAATCAAATATTTTGCTTATTTTTGAAGAGGACTGTCTATTTAAGGATAGTTAGTCAAGCTCTGTAATATCATTGGCTGGATCTTAAAATCTAATTATGCAATGGCTTAATTTTGAATCTGGTTAATTACAGTTTTACTATGTCAGATGTGTGGTCGAAATGTTCATTTAGTCCTGAAAACCGTTGCTACCTTCTCTCCCCCAGACCTTGGCACCCCCCATTTTTAGAAGGGCTGTGGCACTGTTGCTCTCAGGTTATAATAAAAATAAAATAGGCTGTCTGGCTATATATTGATCTGAAGGTATTCCTACAATTCTTATTGTCAACCATTAACTGTGCAAAAGACATGATTTTATATATTTTAATATTCAGTATATCAAATTAAACTGTACTGCCCTAGAAGTATAAATACTGAAAAAAAAAAAAAAACCCTGAAATATCAGTAAATACAATTTATGGACAAAAACACCCAGAGTGAGTGCTTGTACATTGGGTTATCAGTACTAACTTCTCAAATTTACATCTTTGGAAGAGGGTGCTTCTTTTCTGAATGTAGTGTTTATTTGTTGGCAGCACTTGTGTCATTTCAACAACACTGAAAAGAAAACCCACTGTTCATTAAAGAAAGGGGAATTATTTAGAAGTGTTAGAATTCAGAACCGGAACTTAATTTTTTTTTTTTTACCAGTCCCTTTAAAGTTATTATAAATAATAACAGGTATCATTAGTTTGTTTCACACTGAACGCTGTGCATATTGAAAGCCATTAGTGCTATTTCCGTTGAACAAACTCTTTCACCTTTTAAGGTTTCCATTTTAGAGTAATCCTTCACTATATAGTTTATTAAGACATTCAGCACACACACAAAAAATGGCTTTCAGCGCAGCTTCCTAAAGTCATTGAATAAACTTACAGGGGCCTAAAAATTTGCCTTTGTACCTAGTCTGAATAAAAGTAGAATTTGGAGTGGAAAAATTAACCCTGGGAAAATCTCAAAAAGCCAAAGATTATATAGGACATTCATTCTTAAACAATTTTTTTTTTTTTTTTTTTTTTTTTTTGTACAATCCTGTGTTGTGCTCAAAACAAAAATCTGAGAATACTTCTCAGGGCAGAAGACAAAGCTCAGCTCCGACCATACATCTGTGAGTTTTGAAACAAAGGTTTGTTTGTGTGCCTCAATCACTCTTGCTCATGAAAGCAGACACTTACTTGAAAAACTTTTCAGGGAAACACTCTAAACCAACATCCTGGTATAAATTTGCAAGATGCAATACAGGCCTGATTGTCTCTGGAGTGGATGCAGGCCGCATACGAATAACCCTTTCTGAAACGTAATGTTCTTTGCATGGCTCAGTGGCTAATGTACAATACATCAACAAAAGGGAACTTCAATACAGCCATTGGGCAGCAGCAACGCCACTGTTATTTTATCTTTTTACAGTATTTAATTGGGAGTTTTTTCTCCTGAAACACTAACCTGGCCTCTGAATTACTTAGACTGAATATAAGAAGAGATTGATAAGAAGAATTTTTGTCATTTTTTTTTCTTAACAGAACACAATTTTGCAGAGGAAGAATAAAGTTACAAGTGTGTAGAATGAAGTTCGATGCTGAATGGAGTGGATAGCAAAGGCTGGGAAAATGCAAAGTTGGCAATCATACCAGGTCAGTGTTGAGCTCCCACTGCCCTGCTTACTGCACCAGGTGTCCACCGCATTCAAATGATACTATTATTCATAGACAGAACTGAGTATTAAAACTCCAGAAAAAAACAATTTGCAACTGAATAAAGATATAATCCTGGAAATATAAGTCTCCATTAAGTGTCCCGACATTAGCAACACAAGAGCCCCATTGTGAAGGAGTTATGTATATTTAGAAAGGTTTTAAAAACTGTTTACATGTTAATTGATTTTTTTTTTTACAGCTATGGTCTTGGAACTAGTTATGCATAGAATGCAAATCATCTTATTTTTTGGCGGGGGCTATTTATGATTTGACTGTAGATATGCTAATATGTGAATGGCAGTCTGGCAAAGAAGGATTAAAAATGTGACCACTTCGGTTGCAGAAATGAACTAGGACAGTGACGTTACAACTAGCATTTTACTAAACATCAGTTTAAATCAACATTTAAAACTAAAATCTAAAATTTTCTCAGGGTTGTTGAAAGTTGAGTATTACAATTAGATCACTTGTAGAACCCAATACAGCCCAGCTACTGGAGATTGGCAGAAAATGGCGTTGTATCATTGCTGACGTGTGGAGAAACAAACAATCCTGTTGGTTATGGAAAAAACATATATTTAATATATGGTAGAATAGTATGATCCTTATATTTTTCATATATAGAAATTGGCCCCTTATTTATATATTTAAAAAATATGGGATATATTTAAAATATATTTTAGTCTGTAATCCATATATTTTAAATGTTGAAAATATATGGTGCACCATATATTTTCATTAGTCTGTAATCCATACAAAAAAACAGACTAAAATATATTTAAAATATATCCCATATATTTTAAATATATAAAAAAGGGGCCAATTTCTATATATGAAAAATATAAGGATCATACTATTCTACCATATATTAATAATATATGTTTGTTCCATAAGGGCACATACTGCAAGAGTAAATTGACTCTTTTAGGAGAGGGGGCTTTTTTTCCAGCACTATAATAAACACAATATTTAAGACCACTTGTACCGCTGAATGTTATAAGCAATTCTCAACTGGTTAAAATGTACAACAAATATAGCTCATGAAGCTTCCCATTTAAAGTTTGGAAAACTTTACATAGTTGGAAACAAATATTTCTCTCTTAAAATGTAAGGTTTTTTTATGTTCCATCCTTTTTCTAATTGCTGCTTTTCTTTTTCGTGAACAACTTATTTTCTTTTATAAACAAAATACATAAAAATGCTGCTTTTCTAGTGGAGCATTATAGTGAAAATGGACTTCTATGAGCATTTGTAGTGAAACAGCACACTTTTGATATTACAGCAGTGATGGTGAAGGGCTAGAGCTTCTCAAATGTAAAAAATACCTTGATGGTTTGCAGATGGCAGTTATGGATAGGCAATAGTGGAATATGGCTGCAAACCTGTCAATAGAAATAAAGCACAGGTCTTGGTTCATGTGTCGAGGCTGATGACGTAAACTATATTTAGCCATAAGCTACAGTAAGTTTCTAACATCAGAAAATACCTCCAGTAAATAGCAATGTTAAATGCAAATCAGTTTATCAACTTTGCCTATTTTACAGTTGGCTTAACCGAAATCCTGCCTGAGCATTCTGTTAATGAATTAGTATTGGTTATAAAACATTTTTTGTTTGATCCTTTTTGTCAGTTATCATTAAACGCTCGAGGTGACGTCATGTTAATGCCTACACTACACCAAGTATGTTTCATCAAAACTAGGCCCTGAATGTATTCTGAAAAAGTGAAATGGCTTTTCAAAATTGTTCAACAAATTGGTAACTGAAGTACTTCACAAAATAAACATATTCTGTTGTAAATTCAGACATCACAAAACTGTGATAAATATGGCTGTGATAGTTTAACATGCACTCCTTCACTACTTTTACTACAGCATACAGTATTACTGTAGTATTATTTTACCGTGATACCAGTAGTACCACACTAGGGGCTTCCGCTGCTAACCCTTCACCACGGAAGGGTGGATTTTTTTTTCTTTTTTCTAAAATTTAGTAGTTGCCGATTACTTTTTTGTTATTTTCTCCCAATTTGAAATGCCCAATTGTTATTTAGACTCAGCTCTCCGCTACCACCCCTGCGCTGACTTGGGAGGGTGAAGACGAACACATGCTGTCCTCCGAAGTGTGTGCAGTCAGCCGACAGCTTCTTTACACACTACGGATTCACCATGCAGCCACCCAGGAGTTACAGCGTGGGAGGACAAGGCAGCTCCCGGGCAGCTAACAGGCAAGCCTGCAGGCGCCCGGCCACACTACAGGGGTTGCTGGTGCGTGGCGAGCCAAGAACACCCTTGCCAACCTAACCTTTAATTGGGTGCAGCTATTGATAGGTACTGACCTGGATACACACACAACAATATAACAGTTTAGTTATATTGTTTTTTTAGTGATCTCTTTTAAAACCTGTCTACCACTATATCTTCTTTACTTTCAGATCACATTCAGACCTAAATGGCTATCAACATCTCTGTTAACCTATATGAAGCTTTTACACCTGTCTGGATACAGTATCAAAACACATCACAGAACTAATAAAACACAAGGAAATGCTTTTGAAAGACCACAAGACATAAGATATCAAACTAAACAGCTGTATTTGACATATAATAGCAGTAATACCCATCACTTCAGAATCTGGTAGATCTCTGTGACTTGCTTTATTGCTTAAATAATAAAGGAAAATATTTGATCCAAATTCATTTTTGTTACCAGTAAATCATAAAATATATTTGAACAACATTTGAACAAGAATTAATTGTCAGTCTTAGATCAACTTTATTACAACTATTAAATGTGTCATTTTAATACCACCAGTACTGCTGTATTGAATTGTTTAAAAATAAATGGCACTTGTGAAACCAAGAATCTATAATGACAGAGGGCTTGACAATGAACTCCAAACTAAACCCCAGACAGGACTAGGAATACAGAGGTGTCATAGAGCCTTTCACTCTACATGTTGCCAGATAAACAGAGCAGGTGCAAGTTATAAGAGTTCAGATTATTTATGATATTTAGAGACTTTTTTAGTTCAGATAGCAAGGGAACTTTTTATTCCACTCGGGCAGACAAAACCCTTCCATCTGTGGTGATTAAATTCACATTGTTGTATGAGCACATGGCAGGCAAGGAAAAAAAATATGAATTCTCATCAGCCACGCCATGGCAACTGGACAAACAGCTCCTGAGAAGAATGTGACTAGTAGAAACGTGCAATACTTCTTTTTGTGTTTTCACACTTGACATTTTTATCCTCGCATCTGTCTGATTCATGAGACAAGTGTTGACTACATACTGTCTGAACCATGCTGTTGCTGGTCTAGCCTACACTGAGAGACAGTTCAGCATGCTTTGGACATCTACAAGAGGATTTGATTCAAACATCACCTTACCAATATTGAAAGACCCTCTATTGGTATTTAATAAAGGTATACCATTTTGAGCTAACATTTTCAGTACTAAAACTACATCGTCTCCTGGATAATGTGATAGGAAATGACTTTTGCTTGTGTATTATAAAATAAATATAGAACACACTAGTCATATTTGTAAATGTGATTTACTTTTGGATTAAACATTGGCTTGTATTATTTAAAAGACTGGACTTACACAGAAATGAACTTAAGATGTTTTTAGGCTGGATCTTTATCAGTGTATTAAATGTGTTGTCGTGATATCACCAAATGAAAGCAGCAATTGACTTCAAGACGAACCTTTCAAAGCAAAATTGATTGTAAATCACAATTAATCCAGACCCCCACCTCCATAATGTCATTCATTTCTAATAATGTGTTTAACATAAAAGCATCAACTGACTGATACAATGTAGCCACATGTTTTATGATTAACTAATGTTAAACACCTACATTTAGAAGTAGTTAAAAAGTAATCAAATAATACAATAGCCACTTAACATAAATGTATCTTCTAGTTCTGCTTCTGTATAATTTGTAAACTTGGTTGCTTTTCTGGAAGGAGAATCTGCCCCTAAACAACACGTCATCAGCAAGCTCATAAAGACTCTGTGTGTTATTCCCCCATGTCGCTTCTTTTGTTTCGGCTTCTCAGTCATGCACTGGGAAGCCGAAATGGGAGTCGACCATTCAGAGCCAGGAGGAAGGGCTGCCCTCAGCCATGGATTCCCTGAGGTTTCCCCCTACATCAAAAATAAAACAATATGTGAGTAGGGATTCTTTCCTTACCTGAATGCTGAGTGGTTCGTATTTAGTCCTGCAGGTTGTGTGGTCAGGTTGGAGAGGCTGGGCTCTTTCCCCCAGTGCAGTCATACTCTGGGGGACGGACCATGTCTCAGCTGCTCATTTTCATTAATTTCTTCAATATTTGGGGGGTAGGTGGCAATGCACAACTGTGTGGTGCATTAATAATTTATTATTTCCATTCATGGCTTGGCAGCTTTGTCTTTTTGGGGGAAGGTAGCCTATAGCCACTTCCTATGTATGGCACTGCGATGTATGTAACTTTTCATGTTTTATCCAGCCGGCTTCGCTCAGGTAGCCATCGAGCACCCAAGGATAAGACCTCCGGCCAAATTTATCTTTCTCTCAGGCCTTGAGCGCCCATCACAGTTCATTAAATCATCTGCAATTGCATCAATAAGTCATTCACCGAGGATTCTCCGTGCTGAAATAAAAAATCACTTTTCTTATGAATAACTTTCTTGCACAAAGCTGGCACATTTATATGCTTCATGTGCTCACTTATAGAGACACACACAGGGTGTGAGGCAAGGGTCTTCATACAGAATATCAAGATGGCACTTTGCCCAGGTTTATGAAGCACTGCTGCATTTATATTTAAAATAAACAACATGATATTGGCAACATATATTGGCAATAATATATATATAAGAGTACTCGGAAGCGAGGCGTAGGTAAAAATATATATGTAACTCTAAAACATAGATAGATATAGCGGTATGCGAAGTTATCTATAATATATATATACTTATATAATATATTACATATAAAGTAATAAGTAATATTAATGCATTAATATATGTGAAAATCCACAATACCAACATTATCTGTAGGCTTATTGTTTAGGGTTGAAAGATTCAAGTTTCACCAGTCTTTTCTGGAATCAGACACACCCTTTAAAGTTCTAATGCTTCATAAACAGGCAGTAAAATTACTGACATAAAAAAATTCTAATTAAATATAATGAGTCCTATTGCAGTGTTATTCTCACAGAACGCAAAAAAAGGTAAAATAATAAGGAAGAAAGAAACAAATGAAAATGTTACAATAGAATTGGGAAGCATAACATTAAGCCCCCCAGCTTAGATCTGCTGCTGTTATGTGAAAATGGCAACTCACGTAAAAATTCCTTCCAATAAACACATGACCCTAAAAGCCAGCACCTTTGAGAAATGCTTGTATGATGGCATGTAGCTTGTGGTGGACAACTGCTAATAACTTCTACCTGCAACTTCATATTTTCAGTGTTAAGAAAATCTAATGGCACCCTTCACTTTGACCTGTGACCTAAGATGGCTACCATATTGGGGTCATGTTACTTTTTACTTTACAGATAATAACAAGCTAACACTTTGAGATATTGGCCTCATACTCACCACACAGCTGTATTTTGTAATTCTTTTGGTCAAGTTCAATTGTGGGTATCATCCAAGGAAAATTAACTTTTTGTGATAGTTATTTCATAAAGCTCCAACTGCCAAAGCTCTAATTTGAGCATTTCTAAGGTTATATAAATGACTGCCATATTGAGGTCATGAGACTTTTTAGGCTCCTGCTATATGGACATAGTACACTTTGAGTTATTGTCTTAATGTATGGTATATGCTTGTATACAGTTCCTTTTCAGGTAGTGGTGCCCATCTGAAAATTATCCATTTAAAAGCAGAAGGCTTTCTACAGGGTTTATTGAAATTGTTTTAATTTGTGAACCAGTTGGGACCATAACCAAATGAAAAAATAAATATTTACTTGTTATTAAATGTACACTTGCTTTCATTTTCAAAAAAGAATGCTGGTAGGAAAATTAACACAACAAAACCTGAAGGTTAGCACTTGATGAATGGTTTTTAGATTATAATCCTAGATTATGACAATAAAATATTGACATGTTATACCCAAAAAGTATGAATAATGGTATAACATGCAGCTCCCTGTGAAATGCTGGGTGACTTTAACTTTGCAGCTCGATTGAACTGAAGAATAATAAACAAAAACTAGATAAAGTAAAAATAAACAAGTTTATTATTTTTGTTTTCATTTGTGTTTACTATTCTTTCTTCTCTCTCTCTCTCTGCAGTTTCTTTGAGCCTGCATGTTCACTGCAAGGACATTTCGTCAGTTGATGACCTTTGACACCGCTCTCTAGTGCATGCGCATTTCGATCACCTTGGGTGAAAACAGGATGTGCAGTTGAAAGTCAATCTCATAATTTTGAATTAACTGCTTGATTGTTTTTTGTGGAGCCAATGACTTTGAGCAAACCATTCACGAGTAATAAACAAGAATATGAGGCTGTACCAGTGCGGTAGGAAAGCCCTGATGTTTAAATATATTGTTTTTAGAATGAGGTCTCTCCCTCTGCCCCTGTGTTATTTTGTATTTTTGTATTGTGATTTATTATTTATTTCAATGATGGCGAAAGCTGTGTGTTTTGTTGTATTGTTGTATTTATATATGATGGCGAGAGCCATATGTTTTGTTTATTTTAAGGTGTTCTGGCAGAGGCGAGGTTGGCAGCTCCTCCTCTGCCAGTAATTAATAAACTCAGATTGCGGCCGAGGGGTAATAGAATATTTACTAGCTAGTTAAACCCTTCAGCCATGGTATATAAACCTGCAGCTCTCTGCACTCCGGGTGGGTGTTCAGAGGAGGAACGAGAGAGTGAGAAGAGAGAGAAATTTAAAATAAAATGTATTTTCCGTCATATCCTCAGTCCAGTTGACCTAACGGGGTCTTGAGGACTGGAGTTTGTTTGTTTTGAATATTTTTTTTGCTCTGTGAGCAGTGTTTTTTTGTTCAAATATTTTGTTTATTTTTTGTCTTTAATGATACAAAACCACCACAAAGTCTTGCCAGTGACCATGCAGAACCAGAACGTCGCATGTTACAGCTTTCCTGCATTGACGTAGACTTGACTGCTAGGGGGCTGCTCAGCCATAGCCTGTCACACATGGTGTGGGAAGTGGGATTACAGTGCCTCCTGGACACAGGCAGAAAAGGATACTGCAGTTTTTTTTTTTATTATTTCATGTGGAGTGAGAAAGAAGAGGATGGGAAGGAAGACCAGCAAAAGCAGCAAAAGCGGCTGCATCCCCAACAACAGCAACGTAGGAAGTGGTGGTCAAGGGTTCTGACCCTTCTGGGAGCCTTGGACTGGGCAGCCGAGCAGGAACAGTGGAGGGCTGATGGAGCCCCCAAGTGCGGCGCCTGTGGAGAGTTCGGGCACGACTGGGAGGACTGCCACTACGGTGATCCTCAATACAAGGAGGCCTGGAACCAGGGCCTTGTCGGAGACGCCGCAGAATGGTTCTGGGTGGTGGAGCAGACCTGACCCTCTCCAGAGCCCAGGAGGGAGGAGGTTGAAAATCCTCAGCCCAAGAGGGAGGAGGTTGAACATCCACAGCCCAAGCCTGCACCAGCGGGGGAAGAGCATCTGCTGACCCCACCACAGCCACCAGAGGAGAGCAGCTGGGAGGCCATCCTCCATGCTGTCATGGCCAACTGCTGGTGCCCCGTCTATGGAGAGCCGGGGCATTCCCCATTCAACTGCCCCCTCTCACCAGAGGAATGCCTGATGCGCCCATCCCCACCAGCAGAGGGAGAGGGCCTGCTGGTTCCGCCTCCACCACCCACAGCAGGAAAAGACCTGCTATGCCCATCTCCAGCAGCAGAGGGAGCATGCCTGCTGGTCTCCCCACTGCAACCAGAAGGAGAACAGCCCCTGCTGCCTTTGCAACCGGAAGGGGAGGAGCCCCTGCCACCTTCGTCGACAAAATATTCAAATATTTTATTTTTGTCTTTAATAAATGGCACACCATGCATCTTTTTGCCCTGCAGTACCTTGTGCGTGTTATTCTTCGTGCATCTGGCATGATGTCACCACTCAGCCATAGCCTCAGTCACAGAGGCTTTAAGCCAGAATGGGAGGAAGAGTTTGCTTTCATTGAAAACAGTGGTAAACCTCTGTGTCTCATCTGCAACAAATTGCTTATTCATTGTAGTCTGTACAAGACGAGTAACCTCAAACATCATTATACAACATTCACAACACATTTTCATCTGAATCAGACTTGAGGAGAAACAAGCTAGCCTCTTTAAAAGCACACCTCAGCAGTCAGCAGATGCTCCTTTTGGCCTTCAGTAAAGAAGCTGATGTAACGACTAAAGCAAGTTTTGTATGGCATGGAATATCGGTCGTGCCAAACATACTAATTCATATAAAATTACAGTGTTGGCGCTAGACTAGAGAATGCATGTTTCTTTATTTTTTTTTATTATTTACAAATCTTACATTTCATCATGAGCAGTTAGTGTAATCCCTTTCAAAATAAATACAAATAAATACAGTGCATTTGTCATCCACAAAGCTCACAAGTACTTAACACACGCAGAAGTCATACAAAAAAAAGCTTTTTTTTTTTTTAAACCAAGCATTCAGATCTTCAAGGAAAGAGGTCGTCAAAAAAGGATCCTTACAAAAAAGTGATTTTTTACGTGGTGTTTTTTTTATGAAATCAGGGCAGTTGTCGTATTTTGTTTTATAATAACTGAATATGTTTTATTTAAAGTGTTTAATCACATCCATATGAAAATATTGGTAAGTTTGGCCACCCCTGACATATAATGCCATTTCACATTCCATGAAGATACTTTACAAATAGACCAAACTTTTTTTACAAATAGAAGCTTTAATAATTACATCATTAAACATAGTCTGAACTTGAGTTACAAGCATGACTTTGGCCAGTGAATCACCAGCTGCAGCTTGTGCATCTGCTACTTATTTTACTTCTAGCCAGGTGGTCACTCTACTAGCAGGAGGCAAGTAGATAGGGAACATACTGTATGTGTCATATGCTTTAAATTACACTTTTACATCTTGGAGCATTACCTTTAAATGTCAGAGCAAATATGTGTCAAATGTTAAACAACATTAATCGGCAAGATTGAAAAAACACCTGTCCAAACCTGAGTAAGCCTAAGAGAAGTACTTCTGTTACCAGTTTTCTTGTATACACTGTATCGAAGAAAAATTAACCCTGCACAGGTGGTTATTCACAGTCACTATCAACTATAGCACAGAGTGTGATTAAGCACCAGAAAGTAGCAATACAAAATGTATATTGTGGAATATGAAGGAATCTACATAGAAAGAAAGGGGGCAGTGCAAATGCTGGTAAACGCCACCAAAATTTGTACAGTATCACTTCCTTCACATACTGAAGAGAGAGAGTGTGTGTGTGGGTGTGTGTGTGTGTGTGTGTGTGTGTGTGTGATATATATATATATATATATATATATATATATATATATATATATATATCTATATACACACACACACACACACACACACACACACACACACACACACACACACACACACACACACACACACACATATATATATTATATATATATATATACACACACACACACACACCACACATATACATACACACACACACACAGTTACAAGCTGGACTTGAGTCCATTAACATAGCAATGAGTTTTCTGAACAGCAGACTAACTCTTAAAAAACTACTGTCTTGTTGGTATAGAAATGTTAAAAGGGCTCCAGTTAACATTTTTTATGCCACAGGGAGAGAAGGAATTTGAGCTGCAAATCAACCTCCTGACCAGAAAGGGCGCTGAGTAAGGTTGGTGGTACGCCTTTACAGAGAGGGGCCAACTCAATGGTAGGACGAAACTCTATTGTGATCAGCTGTGGTGCGTGAGACGATTGGATAGAGGGCATTGCTGCATTGATCACAGGGAGGAGTTTGGCAGTACATAGGGAACGCAGCTTCATGAGTATGACCCCTTACGCTGCTATTAATGCAGCTGGAAAGCTGTTTGTTTTGTTTTGAAGCCAAGGATGAGACCGGGAGCTGAAACCGCAGAGCCAGTGCAAACTCCTTGATCACTTTTCCCTGTACATCATCAGCACTCGACCACTTGGAACACGGGTAGATTGTAAATATTGGACACTGTTGTTGTATTATTGGACTGCGTATTCTGGACAGCAATTCTGTGTGTGTGTATCCCTCATACCATTGCTGGTAGAGGGCTCGGAATATAATTAAAAAGGCTTTGTTTGGAACTGTATTTTACGGCTTGGGCATTCACTCCTTCCATACACCACTCACCTTCCTGACACCATATATAAAGATCAGGACCCAATTCGTTTAGGCATTTTCTTATTCTATACAATAGATGGATTAGTTCTCCCAGTATGTCTTGCTATTTCAAAGCAATTTCATAGATCACTTGCCAGGAATATTCACTTTTTACAAAACCTTGGAAGTAAAATATCAGCAATCAAATGACAATGAAATATTGTTTGTTTTTAATGAATAGACTTGCTGTCAGTTTGAAAAAAGAGACTTTAAAAAAAATACAGTACTTTTAATTCACTTTTCAAAGTGTGCAGTGATGAGAATCTCAGTTCTGTGGGCTATGTGGAATTATGATGTGATTCTAAACAAAGTTGGAATTTCAATGACCGATATCAGAAATATAAAGCTTCCTCTTTCAAAAGAGGATAATGCACATGTTGTCACTGGTGAAACTAGGATCTAAAAAGGAATATAAGCTGATGTCTATAATACGATTTCACTGGGGTACTTACCTGGTCACTTGAGTTATGTATGGCCATTGTGTTCAAATATCATAAATAGATGCACGAATACCCACCAAAACCTTTCCTTGTCCAAAAAAATTATTTATATAGTGCATGAGCCCTGGAAAGACAATTAGTCATATTTGTATGCTGAAATTAATTGAGAGTGAGATGCGGGAGTCTGAAAGAGAGAACAAAGAATGCTTTTTGTCAGTTCTTCCAACTGACAGCGATAATTAGATATATGAAATTGAAATTTCTCAGCAGGCAGTTCTGTTGACAACGCATTTTCCTTTTGAGTCTATTCTCTTTTTCTTTTGTGCTGTCATTTACGATAATTTGTTATTCAGCTTGCAGCCTTAAAAGCAAAGCCTTCCCGTGTTTCAGGGCTAGATGATGTCAGCATGGACAGTGGCAGGACTGTTAGATATTAATTGCATTGTATTTAATAACTGTGTTTATGCTGGCCCTGAAAGTGGGAGTGAAATTTGTGCTTGTATCTTTGCAAACCTACTTTTTCACTTTGCTCAGGCTTTGTCCTAGATATTTAGGCATGGGGTACATAACTGCTAAATAGAAGAGCAACTTTATTGCCTACTTGTTTGGAAGTTAAAAAAGAGAAAGGACAACCTGATAATGTATTCTGTGAAGGCAAGGGCTTGTTTTCAAATTTGTTTCAACCTTTTTGTATTGCTATTTTGAATTGAAAAACTGCACCACTGTCACAACTATAAACTTGTATCACCAACCATGAGCACTACTGCACACACCCAGGAATGGTGACCGTGTTTGTATTATTGTGGGGCGGATATCGTTTATTATTTGGAACTGTCTTTCCCATGTTATTTACCCCATGCTGTACACATTGGTGTGTATTGCCAGGGAATTATTGTTTGGTTGCCAGACCTGGAATCTCCACTAAAAACATTTCCAAACCAGATTACAATTATCTCTGTCTGCTTCTTTTACAAACTGCATCACTTCTGCATCTGTTGCCACTCAGCTACTTTGTCACGCACACTTACATTTTTTATTTTATTTTTGATAACTGCTCATACAAATATAACCACTGTTAATATATTCCTTCACCACAGCACACATTTACATATTCAGTTGTGACCTCTAATTGATTGGTCTAACAAAGGCTTCGTCAGAAAAATTATAGGTCTTGGTGACCTCATTTTTATCTGTACTGACACCTGTTTTTTTTAAACTAGTAAAACATACATGTTCTTACAACTGTCATTACATATCCACATCAAGGGACTTTGCTCTATTCTTTGATTCTCTAGGTTAAGTTCAATTATGGCTATTGTACAAGAAACAATACCCCTTTGTAAATGACTGCCAATACTGTATGACTGCCATATCATGTTGAGGTCATGCCACTTTTTAGGTTTATGACAGACAGCTCATTTTTATGAAGACATATTTTATCTTCACATTTGGAATACAGTTATACTGATAGTCTTAATCACATTTTGATACTGGTTAACCATTTAAATTTCGAAAAATATCAAAAGACACAAAAACAGCCCATTTATAGTTTTAGATACATTGTTAATGAACTGATTTTATTCCCTACCTTCCATTAGCTCTTTAACAAAGGAGACTATACAAAAGACGACAAAAAAGATAAAAAGCAGTTGAGATAACTGAAACAAACAACAACAACAACAAAAGAAAAATCACACTGTATTTGAAGATTTAAGATACTTTCACACAAAAAAGGAAATTGTTTGCTGCATACATGTATTTGTATTTGCTAAAAATATGTCATGGTGGTGGGGGCAAGGTAACAAAATGCAGAACCTAATCAACACAATGAGAATTGAGGTGACCAGTAATAACCAAATATTCCTGTGTGCATCATCTGAATGTCATTACCTTAACTTTTTATGGCTGGCTTTCTAATATTTAAAACCCTCACAAAGAAACATGCTACCATATAACAATTCTCCTTGGTCCTACTGTACTATTGCGGTAGTACATCCTTTTCAGGTGGTTCCTTTCACTTGAACCTAGTTAACTGTTAACAACTGTCACAGGTCTCACTTCATAAGACATTGCCTCCCTTCAAACCAGAAAAGTGCAATGTCTCTGTAACAGGGAGAGATCTGTACTGACTCTGCTGGCGTGTTCACGGGCTGCAGGAAGAGGTCGGCAGTCGCCCAACAACCACCTGTGAGTCATGGCAGTGACACGGGGAGGTGGGAAAGTGGGTGTGTGGACTTTCCCCCTCTCTGAATGGCTGAGAGGCGGGTCTTGGGTGATTGTTGGTCCTATAAAATAACGCTCTGCTGTTTCCTCAGGTCTGCCCACTTAGACGCGCCAAGAGTGCGGAAGCTTTGATTCAGGACCGGGAATCAGCCGGGAGAATAGAAAGATTCACAGCGAGACAGAGAGAGCGGGGAAGCCTTGGGCAGACCCCGGCGTATTGTAAAAGAGCAGGCTAGATAGCCGACAGAATAGGACGGTGATCCGGGTCGTGCGGGTAGCGGCGACTGGGATAATGCTGCCGAGTGCAGCACCTTTTATTTGTAGTTTTATTACTGTTTTATTTTTCCTTGTTCTTTTCGCCTTCTGTTTTCATTATTATTTCTTTGAGCACCTGCGAGTGCATTTGCTGTTCGTGTATCAGCTGTGGTATTTCCGTGGTGCTGTCTATCATCGTTGATAGGCAGCCCACAGTCAATAGTGCCCTCTGCCGGAGAAAAATAAGAACCGGTCTAAAATAAAACTGGGCACCTGTGTGGTGTTTCCAAGTACACCTGTCTGTCTCCTGGTCAGTGAATTACCCACACCCCTTCCACAGTCCCTGACCACATTTTGTTGATAAAGCCTATGTATTGCTTTAGTTATGTATTGTTCCAATACAAACCATCTTTCTATAAAATTATAACTTTTTTCTGATGATAAGTACTTTACAAATTAGAAAACTAAGCTATGCTGTAACATGTAGAAAATAAATGCAATTCAGTGTCCATGGACTGCAGATAGTCTCTTTAGTGCTATTGCATACTAAAAAGAAGGACATGTATATTCATACAAGTGTATTTATGTAGCAGAGATATATATGAATGCCCTGCTTTTAGAGAACCTGGTTAAAACGAAATCATGTTGGTATGACGATTACCACAAAACAAGAAGGAATTCTTCATGGTTTGTTCCAAACATGAGAAGTAGTTCTTTCGGACGAATTTCCTCACATGACAAGCTATTTTTAGTTCTGTGGCACCATCTGAGACAAATATATTTTAGATGGCTGTCTCACCTCAATATTTGGGTCTACTATGTTATAGGTTTTTTTTTTTTTATCAGTATATTTGCATTTTCCTTTGTATTTCCTGTCTCTGATTTCCTCACAAGATTTTTTTTATTTAAAAAAAAAAAAAAATGGTGTAAATTGAATACTGGAGTAAAAGGCTTTGATCAGTAAAGACTATTGTGATTTTGATCAAATGTTTTACAGCGTGTTGCACAGTTCTGTCAGGGATTTTTTTGTCTTACCCCAGTTTACTGGCCATTAGGACAATCAAAATGGACATACAAGGCTATCTGGTAGAAATACTATGATCTATCATACATTATATAATACACTAAGATGTGTGATGCAATAATAAAGACGCAAGTGAGGAGAATCTATGGGAAAGCAACATATATATATATATATATATATATATATATATATATATATATATATATATATATATATATATATATATATATAACAACTAACACAAATAAAATATTTTCCCTGGTACATGTGGCTTTATGCTTCAGGGATTGAGATTATCCGAATTAAATTCCTTTTGATAAACCTAATAACTCCCAGATAGAAGGGACTCCAGAAGAATACGATTTTGGAGTTTGGAGCCAGGCCACGAGCCACGTTACAATGTTTGGGGCTTTCAAATGAGTGTTAATTGAGAAAGGTATAAAAGCTGCAAGCAGCATTACAAATGTAAAACCAGCAGAGAAACAGTTTGATGTCATCAGACTTTTTTGAGCTGAACTGACAGTAATATTGGTCCCACAGGGAAAACAACCGTTCATGTTTTAAATCTTAGGTACATATTATTTACCCTTAACTTTATGTTTTGAGTTTATTTTAAGTAAAATAAATAAATAAATAATTTTACAGTTGTATTAACCTTTTTTTATTTGTTTAATAAATGTAAGTAAAATTAGAATGTATGCAGCTGCTCCTTTTTTATTATGACAAAGAACACAATTTACTGTATATCTGTGTCTCTGTTAAAAAAAAAAAAAAAAAAAAAAAAAAAAAAATTAGTTTAAAAAACAGAAGCTCTGGTTTTAACCAGCTTTATAGAACTCACAGTACCTGAAATAACTGGCTGTGTACGTGCAACCTTTACCCAAAGTTTTAATACGCATTATGATGTTTGGTAATATGTTTTCACTGCATATGCTGCGCTTCAAAGTGCTTTTTCAAGATTATACTGAAATAAACCTTCATATAATAAGTAGTATACTGTATAACTTAGGAAATATAACTTCAGGGCAATAACACATTAATTCAGTCAATACAAGCAAGATTTTCTGTCAGTTTGAGCCATTTATAAATGCATGTGTAAAAAAGAATATGGTTTAGCCTTCCGGTGTAGTACATGTTCCCAATGCCCTCTGAATTCTGGAGTCCCCTTCCCCCATCTTTGAGTCCTTTTTATCCCCTAATAAGTGACCCGCCAGTCCATATCATCTTACAGAGTTTGAATAGAAAAAGTGAAGGGCAGACTGTGTGGTCAGTGTTCTCAGTACCCCCCCCCCCACCCCCCCCCCCCCCGCTAGCCATTACATCACCCAGCTCATCTCTAATAGGATTTTCAGCAGGCTTGGCTTTGTTATTAAAACAGTAATTAATTTTTTCCTGAGCACAAAACCAACTGGTTTCCACAGGAAAGAAGTGTGGATTGTGTTTTTTTTTTTGCTTTCTCATCAAAACCGGTCTGTCTGCCAAACATAATCTGCTAACTTTACAGTACATATAGTCCCTGATCAAATGTGATTAAAGAACCACACAATAAAACCCTCTGAGAAAATTAATTCAGTTCCTAGAAGAAAAGTTTGATAAACTTGTGCAATGCTCCGATGACATCGCATAATAGAAGTTCAGGGTTGGATCCCCTTGAAGGATAAATGAATGGCCAGAAATGTCTAGTGGTTCCCAGAGCAACAACAAAAAAAAAAAACACACAGATCTGCTACAAAAAAAAATCACATTACCTTTTTATATTGGAAAATCCATTAACCATTTGAGACGGTGGTAGCAGAATGCTGTGGTTTTGCTGATTATGCTGTGTGATTTTTTCTATGTGTCTCTGTATCATTTGATTATGCTGGGATGCAGCTCTGTGGAGTGAAACATTTTCTTCTATGCCAGTAAATGAATACTCTTCTTGGAGGAGAAATGATAGTAGCCCTAACTAGATTCAGGAGCTAATGTGTTGTCAACTGTGTAGTTAATTTATTTTATTTTTTTTAGAGTTTTTGATTGTTACAGTGGAGTACAACTGCATTTCTTGTGTTTTTAGTGTTGAACTTCATGCAGGAGTATTACATTGAATTGATAGATTCTTAAATAAGATTTGGTAAAAAAAAACAAAAAAAAAAACAACTAAAATAAAATAAATAAATCACTCGGCAGCACCAATTATATAACAAGGTTTTCAATGAGATATCTCTCAAAGAGCTGTAAAGAGAGTGATAATTTTTTTCAAGTTTAATATATCAGCCAAATACATATAGCACCTGACTGCAGTATTCAGGGCGCATACTGTACATATCAATAACAGAAATAAATCTATGAACAGGAAAGGAAAGCAGTTTAATAGACATACTAGGCGCTAACCAAATGACAAAAACCCACACCTTGATATACTACAGGAAGGAACTGTTGGGAAATAGGCAATGTTATGCAATACCACCTGACATATCTGTATATAAGGCCTAGGACAGTTAACTGTTAACTGAACAATTTTTTTTTTTGCTGTATTTACAGTATAATCGTAAATCTCAAAAAACTACTCCCTTCTAAATCTTTTGTAGTCATTTTTGTATTACTTTAGTATAAATACATGTTAATTTGGATTCATATGTTGTTTTTTTCTGACTTTATGTGAACGAAAAGACACACATTTGCCCGTTTTACCATTGGAAATAGTGATATTTTGAAATATCACTGTCCTGGTCACAAAAGCAAAGTTTGTGGGGAATAATAGCCATTTTCTATACTTTTGAGGCATAAGCAATTAGGAAATAACACTTACTACCCAGGAACAAAAATTGTGTTACATAGTGGAGTTAGTTGGTCATAAAATGTGTAGATACAAAGATATATCCCAGTGTGAAAGGATTGTGTTGCCTGACAAACAAAACTGTATTATCCAGAAAAGTTAGACGAGACCATTCACCATTTACTAGAGTGTGCCCACTTATTCCAAGAAAAATCCAATCTTCTAATTTAAGAGGGTCAAAGTAATACTGTTCATTATTCCACTGTCTGACTTGCACATAAAAATGTGAAATGTTGAGGGTAGTGAATTAATGTACACTACACTATGAATTAAACCATTAGTGAACTAGTTTTTTCCTATAACATCACCACACATCAAGGAGGTATTTTTTTCTGTGACACATGACAATAAAGGGCAGTGTAAATTCCCCAGTTCAGGAATCTAAATTACAGTTGTGCAATCTGTTGTTACTTTCTGGTTGGTAAAGTAAAGGTGTGTGTGCAGGTGCTGTGTCCTGCTAATCAGAGATTTCTTTAATAAAGAGACAGGGGAACACTTCGTTTTTCATAAGTGTTTTATGTTTATTCCCTGGTGTTCCACTAAAATGCAGTTCCATATTCCAATAACGTAATTTAACCCTGCCTGTTTTCCTGCTTTTGTGTGTGTGTGTGTGTGTGTGTGTGAGTGTGTGTTTGTGAGTGTGTGTGTGCAAGATATACTAGTGAGTTACACTGATCATGAAGGAGACGCATATGCAGAACAGAAAAAATGTGTGAGCCTGATGGAAAATAAGTGTTTCTCCAAAACAAACAATTTTCACAGTATAGACACCACAAAAGAACATTCAAAGTTATACAACATTTTATTTTTTCAAATAACTAATAATTAAAAAAAAAAAAAAAAAAAAAAAAAATGAAATAACATCATGTTGTTTGATTTCTTGTTTCTATTTTTCATTTGTAAAGATTTCTCATTTCTATTTTTAATGTACAATTTATAATATATATATATTATATATATCATATATATATTATATATGATATATAATATATATCATATATATATATATAGTTCATATAATAATATCATATGCTAAAAAGTCAGTAACGATTTCTAGTTAGTTCCCTACAATGGATGAGGTTAGTTCCCTACAATGACCTTTTGGTTCATCAATCACTAAAGCTGAAGAGAGGGAAACTTTGATTATTAGCCTCACCTACAACACATATACAAGCTTCCCTATAACAAAAAACAAAAACCACATCATCAGACTTACTGCATTAACTTAAATAACTCAACTCACCTATGACAACACAGGAGGGAAGCTCCCACAGGTGCTGAAGATGTGACTAATATTGAAATTAGTCTCAAACTCCAACCTTTGAACTGACATCGATAATGCAAAAGTTTGCAAAATGATGCAAAATGAACACAAAGGATGTAGCAAAAAAAAAAAAAAAACAGAATATAAGAACTGCAAACCCAATAACCAAATAACATGAATGATAAAAATGTGCTGTTATAATTTAAATGTGTGTTCTTGTTTTGATCTACTGTACATATGATTAATTCTAAGTTGAAAGCAGAATATTTGATGTTCAGAACATAGTGTACTGTACTATAAGATATCCAGTGTTAGAAATGCCACTGTACCATGAAAAACAATACATTATGACATGTTTTGGTGTAAATAAAATGACATGGATCTCCTGAATCAGCTTATGCTAATATCCCTAGCTCCTGAGTTTATTTAAAAAGCAGTCAGCCTGTTTTATAGAAACTGAGAAAAAATAAATGCACACTTGAGTATGATTAGTTAGAGACATTGACAAATGCATTTTGATGATGTTACAAAATGATTAAAAATGTAAAATCAGTGACAGGTTTAAGAAAATGCAGTTTCTTATTTTTATTTATTTTTTAATATGAAACACAGAATTAAATCTATATGAACCATAAGGCCATTTGTGTATAATGCTTGCTACACTTAAGCTAAATAAAGACTAATTATCAAATTGTATTGCATGCCAGTTTTCCCCTGTCCCTTTAGGCCTTCCATGACCAGCTGCTTTTCAAACACTTGCAGGTACGCAGGGCTAAAAGTTCAATCACAAGGGAGCAAGATGAAAGAACAGGAAACCTCTCTGGGACCCTGAAGGAAATATTTGCAGAGAAAGAACAGCAGCAAATATAAGTGCTAATCTAATGTCTAATTCCTATAATGGTATGGACCACAGAATAAGGTTTGAACTTCCTTTAGTGTTTGATGTGCCACTAGTGCAAGACACATGGATTGAATTGAATTATATATTCCACACAGATGTATGGTTATTCCCGCGTGCACCGCTCGTGTTTAGCAATGTTTATGTTTAGCAAATGCGACCCTTTGTTAGTTTATAAACACAAAACACAAACATTTATTAAAATATTGATAAGCCCCTTAGTGGGACCAAGAAAAAGTGTTAAAATAATTAACTGATTATTACGGACAATTTGCACCATTTCTAACACTTTCCTGGTTAGACACATTTTTTGCACATGTGTTCAAATGCCTAATTGATAACTTTTTTATGCCTAGGGTAGTGAGTTTGAATCTGGCTCAAAGCACTGAGTTTAGTGGTCATATTGCAGCCTTCACTTTGAGCACTCTTCAGGTAAAGACAGATGAAGACTGAGTTGTGCTCACAGAGCTTCAGTATGGGGGAAGCACTCATTCTCAAGGCAGTGCCAGTGCCATTGTCCCTAACTTTTCATGACTACAAACGTCACAATGAATAGCTGATTGAATGGACTTCATTTCCTGACGTCAACTGTAATGATAAAATTTAAGTGAAAGGCAAGTTACAAATGCAACTCCTTCCCCACGGCATGGGAAGGGATGTGGTGCTGGTTGTTTTGATGACTCAAACACTGCATCTCAAACAGGAATTCCCACAAGCTGGGTAAACATAAGGATGCTTTAGTAAGGCAGGAGATAAAATATCCCTGCAATCTTAAAGAATACATTCTCATGTTATATTTGGGTGTTTCGATAATACATTTAAACATACTGACATGGATTCTCACTATGCGTGTATGTATGCTTATGCATTATTACAGTATTCTGCTAATACTAACTGGATTTAGCTGGACAACATGTATACTTTCTGAGTACATAGTTGAGCTGAATTATGTAGTGTTTTTGTAAACACTATCCAATGATTTTTTTAGTGTTAACAGGTTAAGTGCATTCACAACAGCTTTAACACCATTTTCTAATCTCTCTACATCAGTTTTTAAATCCATCTCTTCTTTTTTTCTAAGGGCTTATTTGTTGCATAAAAAACTCTGTAATGACAAGGATAAATGCCCTAAAGAATAATAACAGCAACTTTAAAAAGTTACTCGAAGTTACTGGTGTTTGAATACATCCTGTTCCTATGTTTGCTCATGAGCTTCTCTGAGTAGTGTTTGTATATTGAAAGATAAATGGGAATCATTGTATCTGGGGGTGGGATCGCATCATCTATAAGAATGTGATTAGGCTCAGTTAGTGGAAAGTGCAGCTACTTAAATCATCCTAACATATGAAAGGCTCCTCTTAGGAGATGTCAATCATATTTTCTAAACATAAAAGAGGAAAAAAAAAAAAAGATTACAAACCAGTGAGTTTGAAAGCAGTTAAAAATGGACAACAAATGCCATTTTTAAATGATGACTTACAGCATTAGTTTGGCTTTTTTTTTACAGTCTGCTTGGTGTCATGCTCAAAAGTCCAGGAAATATGGGGGAAAAAAAATCACGTTATTTATTCTGAGACAATGAGTAATCATTGCTGTAGTGAAGTCATGCAATGTTTATCTTAATAGATTTAGTAGGCTGGTGAGATGAATAAGAGGCTAGAACTCGAAGCAGCAAACATTTGCCTTTCTTTCCGTAATGCTGTTATTTCACTTTGCATGGCCGAGGACATCAATCTTTGTTCGGTGTCAAGCAAAAAAAAAAACAAGAAACATGGCCCTGGCTAGGCCTCGCAGGACAGCAGCCGGATTCTTGGGACCCTGATTGTGCGCACAGCATCCACACTTTATCTTGTAAAAAAAGGGGGGGCGGGGAGATTGGCCACAGTATTAAAATGGTTCAGTGGCAGACAATAAAAAGCTGTAATTCCTTCAGTGAACTGGACTCTGACTGAATATCTCTTGTATAAACGACTTCCTATCTATTGTGCAGGTTTCAAAGGGAATTAAAGAAAATGATCAGACAGGCTCATTAATAGTTCCAGTGCAAATAAACCAGGTGGCCACAGCACTCAACAGGTGTATAAAATGAAGCTGGAGTTCATAATCCAAGTGAAGGGTTTGGAGAATTTATTTTATTTTCTGTCTGCATGCCTTCTCTGCCCAAATGCTTTCTCTTGCATTTACTTTAAAAACACTTTGAAGATCAGATACTGTCTAGGCTTAAATGTTTAAAAACTAAAATATAAATCTTTCACAGAAATCGTCTTTTATTCAGAAGACATTATATTACATAAGTGCAAAAGTATTTATGTATGCATAAATAAATACAAAATTAAACATACTGTTTACATTAACTTATTTAATCGTCTGTTGTTTGACCCTTTAAATTGAATTGTGCATCCCTAAAGATGTGTGGTTGTACTTTGTGTAATATAATATGACACCGATAGACTCCTCATAGGAGAATATACAGTAGCAGCACATGTTCTGAGAAATACTTATTTTGCTAGTTTATTGGTAAACTCCTGGTAAAGCTGATACATTTTTAGTCCCTTATAATATCACAGTTTTGCTGTACATTATATTATTCATAATATAACTTTTGTTGAAATTGATTTTTTTACATAATAAACAAAGTTCGGAAAAAAAGAAAACTGTTAATTATTATTATAATTAGTCTTTTCCTTGGTACTTGATTGGCATATTTTACATATTGAGCAGTTATTAAAAATACTTCAGTGAAAGTCTCCTGCAGCATGACTTAGTTTTACGACTCAATTCTCACCCATCCTCGACTCAGTCGTCAGACATCAGACCTCCCCCCTCCTCGACTCATTCCTCACCCCTCCTTGAATCAATCCTCACCCCTCCTCGATTCAATTCTCAACCATCCTCGACTCAATCGTCCACAGGAACTGGTGTTGATTCGTCCTGGTGTTGGATGAGGCAGGACTGACTGGTGCTACACACCAGTGATAGGGGGAGTGTTTGTTGTTTTTGGAAGCAGAGAGAGAGAAACGAGTAAACAGAATAGTTCCATCCAGAGATTAATTTTCATTATTGTTTTGTTTTAGCGGTGTAAATCGTGGCCCACAACGACCTGTTAAATTATTAGTTAACCTTTTTAAATTGTCTTTGATCATTTATTATAGACCTGAAATCGAGCCTACTTATTAATACATTATTTTTACAAATATTTGCATTAACTCATAAACAACTTTTAAAATAAAAAAAAGAAATACATAACACAGAAAGTATGTGTGTTACTTATATGGCTTGATGGTTGAGTCGAGGAGGGGTGATAAATGATGTCTGATGACTGAGTCGAGGAGGGGTGAGGAGTGACTCGAAGAGGGTAAGGATGGAATCGAGGCGGGGTGAGGAATGAGTCGAGGAGGGGTGATAAATGATGTCTGATGACTGAGTCGAGGAGGGGTGAGGAGTGACTTGAAGAGGGTAAGGATGGAATCGAGGCGGGGTGAGGAATGAGTCGAGGAGGGGTGAGGTCTGATATCTGAAGATTGAGTCGAGGAGGGGTGAAGATTGACGCAAGGAGGGCTGAGGTTCGAGGGTGTCCTAAAATGGACACAGTATTATGTTGCTCTTTATCGGTACACAATTCTTCATCTTTGTGTTTCAGTGCAGTGCACAGTGCTTTTAGGCGTCCTCATCTTTTCCCCACAAATAAGGCTTGAGGAGGTTTTTTTGAAGATTTATTTGCTCTATTATTGTATGATAAATTCATATTTAGTTGTTTGTGTACCCTAAACAGTTTTACAGTCTCACAAATATGTGTATGTGTGGAATGTTGAATTAATTCATGTTCAGTAGGCAATATGTAAAATCATAAATAGTTATTATGAAGTTCTAGGAATAACTATCATACTACATAACTGTTTATTTAAAAAAATATATAAAGGGCAAAAGGAGAGAAAAATATATCACAGTTTGGCTTAACTGTCAGTTTAAAAAATATAAATGCTTCTGTTGTACTGTATGTTGTAGCAAAGTGAATTTGCATTGATACCACAGAGATGTCAGGTCTTTTCTGCAGCCATTTGTAAAAAGAAAGACTGTGATGTGAGATTGACGACTTAAATACTTCATCAATCAATGCTACAGCCAATGTGTTGTTCTGTGATTGGTGGAAAATATCGGCAATCCATCTTTCCTCCAAGGGCTGCATTTGATTCAGGTATTTCTTGATTATTTAAACTAGCATATGTCACTGAAACTTGTGACATGGACAGAAGCTCAGTTGCTTTCATGTGCCATTAGTGTGCTATGTGACTTTTATCTACAGATTGCTGTAGTACTGTGGAAAGGGTACATACTGTGAAGTGGATTTGTGATGGCATCTTTAAAGTTTTATGAACATCTCCAGTCTCCTTTCAAACAGCACATTTAACAAACTCTCTGTGCATTATCACAGTGGACTACCACAAATTTAATACAAGCAAACTGTTACTGAGCTTAGCTATTAAATATATTGCTTTAATGTGAACATTTGCGTAATTATTTTACCCCAGATTATCTCCCCAATTTAGAATTGACAATGATTTGTTCTCTCAATTCCCCACACAGCCCAGGACAACTGAAGGCTCAGTGGACATCTCCAATCCCACAACCGAGCCAGCGTTCAATTTTACACTTAGCTTGAGAGCTGATGTCAGCGAGCTATCGGCCTGTGCAGGACAAGGGCCAGCCCGACAGTTGTCCACCTGATCTCACTGGCTTCCTGGCCGGTGGGGTCTGCTGTAGTGTGATGATGAGAAACAGGAGCTGCACTCGCAAACCACATTTAGCGGTCACTAAAAATGACATAAGTAAAGAATGGTTTTAATTTGCCGTTTTGCACCCTCTATCAAATTAGCACCCTGAGATCCTTCAAGAAGCTGCTTGATGAGTTTCTGGGATCAATAAGCTACTAACAACCAAACGAGCAAGATGGGCTAAATGGCCTCCTCTTGTTTGTAAACTTTCATGTGTTCTTATGTTCTTAAGGACTCTCAGCTCTTCCTCAGGAAACTTTCCTTTTCCATGAGCCAAGAGCACTTTACTGCCCTTCTTCTGAAATATTTTTTTTGTTTGGTTTGATTTTCGTGCTTGCACACGTGGGTCGTCAATGAACAATACTGAGGCAGACACAGAGCATTGGGTGTTGACACGCCGCAAGGGGCACACACATTTATAAAACATAGCTGACACTAGGGTAACAGCAATGGTAGTCCTAGTGCCACATTTAATAGAGAAAACAAAAAATAAAAGTTTGCCACACAAGGCGAGCACTAATCCCACTAAATGAAATGTCCTGCTCCAGGAACCTGTTACTCTACGTAAACCCTCTTTATACAGTCCATGAGCTCAACATCCCCTAAACTAACCTATTCCTGGGCTCCCGGAGTCCCGGCCTTCTCACAGCGACTCCTGCTTCTTCATAAGGCCTTGGCTACGCAATTCCTTCACAGCACCGTTTGCAGCTTAAGGGTTCCATAGTAGTTAATCCTGTGGAGCAGACGCTCTCCTGGGTTTGATCATGTGCAGGGGTAGATTGTCCCGGGGACAGTGCTGGCTCCATAGCTTCTGTTCCCGGGTTAATACCAGTCTGCAACACATCAAACAAAACACAGCAGTCTTCTCTCAGTGTTCGCCCTCCAGGGAATCTGGACCTCCCGATCAGCTCAGCACTGGACGAGCCTAACTGCTCAATTATCTTCTAAGCAACACATTTCCTGTTGCACATCCCAGCTGCTTCATAAAGGCACACATGCTCCTAACTCACTTCACCCGATGCACAGGCGGCACTCATTGCGACTCTCATTATCATGATTACAGCTCATTATTTGTCCGTACTGAGTAATTTTTTAATCTATTTAAATTATATTGAAATTTATTCAAATGAAGAAAAGAGCACAGAATTGGGTGGGATCTGGATACTAAGTGGGTGGAAACATAATGAGTTGTAAAGATTTAGCCTTGCACTTGGGCAGTTGCTTACCCTTCAAAAACTTCACACCTCTTCTTATGAAGTGCAAACCATTGTAGAGGTAGTCTAAAACCACACACTTTCAGAGACCTGTCATTGGCCTCAGGATGTGGCAATGCTTGGCCCTTGTTGAGGACAAGCAGGAAAAGCTTTGGAGGAGAAAGGCAAGATGGAGAAACACTGCATATTCAAACCCAGAGTCACTTTGTTTGGGATACCAGAGGATGCGGTGGTAAGGCATTATATTGTCTCACTCCGCGGGTCATCCTAGACGTAATGGCTGAATTTCACCTTTTCATCACTGGGGTGACTGTCCTGGTAACACCGGCAGCATTCACTTTCTGTACTATAGAGGACCATATGGCCTCTTTGGTAGCACAACTGATGTTTGCCAATGCTTTTCCAAATAACCTTAGTCGTAAAGTTATTTGAAACAGCAGGTAAGGAAATAAAAATGTGCATTATAAATATCATATGGGAGATACTGAAATTAGAGAAGGAGTCTATGAAAAAGACCTAGGAGTTTTTGTTGACTCAGAAATGTCTTCATCTAGACAATGTGGGGAAGCTATAAAAAAGGCCAACAAGATGCTCGGATACATTGTGAAAAGTGTTCAATTTAAATCAATGGAAGTAATGTTAAAATTGTACAATGCATTAGTAAGACCTCATCTTGAATATTGTGTTCAGTTCTGGTCAACTTGCTACAAAAAGGATATTACTGCTCTTGAAAGAGTGCAAAGAAGAGCGACCAGAATTATTCTGGATTTAAAAGGCATGTCATATACAGACAGGCTAAAAGAATTTAATCTATTCAGTCTTGAACAAAGAAGACTACGCTGCGACCTAATTCAAGCATTCAGAATTCTAAAAGGTATTGATAATGTCGACCCAAGGGACTTTTTCGACCTGAAAAAAGAAACAAGGACCAGGGGTCACAAATGGAGATTAGACAAAGGGGCATTCAGAACAGAAAATAGGAGGCACTTTTTTACATAGAGAATTGTGAGGGTCTGGAATCAACTCTCCAGTAATGTTGCTGACACCCTGGGATCCTTCAAGAAGCTGCTTGATGAGTTTCTGGGATCAATAAGCTGCTAACAACCAAACGAGCAAGATGGGCTAAATGGCCTCCTCTTGTTTGTAAACTTTCATGTGTTCTTATGTTCTTAAGGACTCTCAGCTCTTCCTCAGGAAACTTTCCTTTACCATGAGCCAAGAGCACTTTACTGCCCTTCTTCTGAAATATTTTTTTTGTTTGGTTTGATTTTCGTGCTTGCACACGTGGGTCGTCAATGAACAATACTGAGGCAGACACAGAGCATTGGGTGTTGACACGCCGCAAGGGGCACACACATTTATAAAACATAGCTGACACTAGGGTAACAGCAATGATAGTCCTAGTGTCACATTTAATAGAGAAAACAAAAAATAAAAGTTTGCCACACAAGGCGAGCACTAATCCCACTAAATGAAATGTCCTGCTCCAGGAACCTGTTACTCTACGTAAACCCTCTTTATACAGTCCATGAGCTCAACATCCCCTAAACTAACCTATTCCTGGGCTCCCGGAGTCCCGGCCTTCTCACAGCGACTCCTGCTTCTTCATAAGGCCTTGGCTACGCAATTCCTTCACAGCACCGTTTGCAGCTTAAGGGTTCCATAGTAGTTAATCCTGTGGAGCAGACGCTCTCCTGGGTTTGATCATGTGCAGGGGTAGATTGTCCTGGGGGCAGTGCTGGCTCCATAGCTTCTGTTCCCGGGTTAATACCAGTCTGCAGCACATCAAACAAAACACAGCAGTCTTCTCTCAGTGTTCGCCCTCCAGGGAATCTGGACCTCCCGATCAGCTCAGCACTGGACGAGCCTAACTGCTCAATTATCTTCTAAGCAACACATTTCCTGTTGCACATCCCAGCTGCTTCATAAAGGCACACATGCTCCTAACTCACTTCACCCGATGCACAGGCGGCACTCATTGCGACTCTCATTATCATGATTACAGCTCATTATTTGTCCGTACTGAGTAATTTGTGCTGCTCTTAAGCTTACATAGGCCGCAGTACAAAATAATTGCTTGTCCACTAGGCCATTTGGATTTTGCAGCCGCAATTGTTTGCACTGTACCTATCCTTACATCAGCCCCACAGTCTCTGGAAGTTTTGCCTCTATAACCTGCAGGATTGCCAGGGCCAATGCAACCTCCGGAATCCCCAGTGAAGACCAGTAACTTCAAACAGCGAGAACATGAACCTACGCTCCCCTGACTGTATGACCGACCTTGCACACCACATGCCTGTGCTTTTACCAGATGAGCCACTCGGGGACCTACCATTTATGTACACATTTTGTTGATGGGCAGAAATCTATGTTTCTCTGGGCTTCTATTTTTTCTTGATGATATTGCACAACAGTGCACTTCTGTTTCAATCTGACAAGGTATCACACTAGCCTTAAGTAACATCTATCATGGGTACCTACCAAGGACAATTAAAGTCACGTTTGTACCCCCAAAATGTATTCAATTAGCATAGCTGGGAATTTGTTGCTAGTGGCTTTATTATTGCTGTGTGCTAACTCTAGAGTTGAAGTAAAATCTATTAAACCTAATTCATTGAGAAAGATTTGTTTTAGAAGAACAAAACACGAAAAAAAAAAAAAAAAAAACTGGTGGTTCCATGAATTTGTTCAAAAAGACAAATATAAATCTTAACATCAGCTTACTGCAAGACATAACGCAGTTCCAGAAAGTCCCGGGTGGATTCATAACATCATCGCAAGTTCAAGACCACGCAGACATCACTGCGCTGACCATTAGAGCGACTGCCCATAACAGTGCTATGACATCACCGCGCTGACCATTACAGAGACTGTCCATAACAGTGCTATGACATCACCGCGCTGACCATTACAGAGACTGTCCATAACAGTGCTATGACATTACCACAACGGACATTACAGAGACTGTCCATAACAGTGCTATGACATTACCACGATGGACATTACAGAGACTGTCCATAACAGTGCTATGACATTACTACAACGGACATTACAGAGACTGTCCATAACAGTGCTATGACATTACCACGATGGACATTACAGAGACTGTCCATAACAGTGCTATGACATTACTACAACGGACATTACAGAGACTGTCCATAACAGCGCTATGACATCACCGCGATGGACATTACAGAGACTGTCCATAACAGTGCTATGACATCACCGCGCTGGACATTACAGAGACTGCCCATAACAGTGCTATGACATTACCACGACGGACATTACAGAGACTGCCCATAACAGTGCTATGACATCACCGCGCTGACCATTACAGAGACTGTCCATAACAGTGCTATGACATTACCACGATGGACATTACAGAGACTGCCCATAACAGTGCTATGACATTACCACGACGGACATTACAGAGACTGCCCATAACAGTGCTATGACATCACCGCGCTGGACATTACAGAGACTGTCCATAACAGTGCTATGACATTACCACGATGGACATTACAGAGACTGCCCATAACAGTGCTATGACATTACCACGATGGACATTACAGAGACTGTCCATAACAGCGCTATAATATCACCGTGCCAAACTACAATTCAATTCACAGAAGACTCTGTGAAATTCACAAACGTGTCACTTACCAGGAACTCCCTCAGCTCCCCCTCAGTATGCATGTTTTACTATGACTTAGCAGGGTCAATGAGACTTGTATTGCACAATTGCAGAGCGATTGCATACCTGGTTTGATGAAGATCTCTTGCAGATCGAAACGTTGATCTTGGGTATAATAAAAACAAATATATAAACACTTTGGAGCATAATATATAAGTGTGCAAGTACTATTTTTAACTTTTAAATCTTTCTACCCTGCACCTTGAAAGACTTTGGATGTGCGTATGTTTTGGATGTGTGTATGTTTAGATGTGCGTGTGTTTTCTCTTTGTTTACTAGCAACCCCTCCCTTCCCATTTCTCAGAGCATCCATTTCTCTAGGAACAAATAAACAGTTGTTGTTGTTACCGCTATTTTGGCCCCAAAACTGCCTTTGGTGTGTTACTTTTGTCCCCTGCCACCACAATACATAGAAACGTTCGTTTGCCTGTTTGGCACGGCACCTAAAAATGTAATGCTGTAAGCTGCTAGAGAATAGATTAATACCGTGTGTGTTGGTGTGTGCATACACAGTGGTAGTCTAAAGTTTATGGAAGTGTAACACCCTAAAATTAATGTTGAATACATGTATATAGTACATTCCTATAAACACCTCTATTTATTTATGGTAAATATATGTAGATGGTACATTCCTAAAATCCCCCTATTCTTCTATTTTCTAATATACAAAAAAAAAATTCCAAAACAAAAAACTGTCAGTTCAGCTTGTTACAGTTACTGCTTTGTTTGTGTTGTGCTCTTGCAGCCCTGAATAAATATATTTTCAAAGAAACAATAAATCACCATTTAATGTATGCACACTGGGGAATCTTTGACAAACAACTGTGGATATTGGCCAACTGCAATATACGCTGAGTCCTTGAATGCACAATTAATAATAATAATAATAATAATAATAATAATAATAATAATAATAATAATAATAATAATAATAATAATAAAAGCTTCTGCTCAGAACTCAGATACAGGGGAATATTATTAGTCGTTGTAGTATTATTATAAGAACATTATGTATTACTATTAGTATTTTAAAAAATGTACAGTACTAAACATTTTAACTGGATAATTCTTATGCCATTAACCTAAAGTGCTGGTATTTTAGCTCCATTCATAGACTATAAGGATCAGAATTGCTGAAGCTATGGTTCTGTAGGAAAATTGTATATATTATATGCACACGTGTATAATAGATTTATAATAAGTATATATGTCATCAAAACATGTTTAGCAAATAATACAAGGATATTACACTGCGCTTTCTTACGGATTTTTTTTTTTATTTTTTTTTTGTATTTGTGTAACGCTATCTTGTTTTTTTGTTTTTTGGTGGCCAATTAAGGCAGGTTACACTTGCGGTGCTTCAGCACAAACTAAACACTTAGTGGAAACCCAATTTATGAGAGCTGTCCAATATCAGCAGTCATGCCAAATTGGAACTCATACAGAAACATTTAAATATACCTTCATTTACCATACCCATGTATGTGCGGGGATGTCCAGCGATCCGACCAGGGAGAGTGAACTACCTGCCCAAACCACCCCCCCAACCAGAGTTGGGTGTGCCTGTCATCACAAATTGATGTTTGTGTATCACTCCTATCCTTGCGCCTTCACTCAGGTGAGAGGCTTGCCTCTACCAGCGTAGAGATTCCCAGCATAGGCGAGAAACAGTCAGCCGACAGTGTCAGTTGCGCTTGGGGTGCCACACTTGGAGTAACCCTAGATGGGCGGGTGATGAAGCCGCTGCCATCAAACCCAATAGTTTTTACCACAATACCAAGGCTTACTTCTGTTAAAATTCTGTTAAATTAGCGGGAAAGAACAACACAACACAAAACTGGAAGCTACCTAGTTCCCAGGCAAGTGCAAGAATGAAATGCAAGTTAAAGTAGCATTTGGGGGAAGTGATTAATGTCATTGCTTGTTCTTGTGTTCAAATAATGGTGAAACAGAATCAGCAAGTCAATCAGGACATCAAGGTAAAAAGAAGAGACTTTGTTTAGTAATTAACAGTTTAATTAAGATATTGAATCGGCTCAAAACACAAATTTATTCAATTTCAAAATGCTGTATCTGTGTCTTTCTAGTTCCGAATTTCTCAGCAATTTTTCTGGCACTTACTGTCTTTACAAGTTTAATAACTGTAATTCTGTCATCTAGGGAGGGCCTTTTGTTTCTCCACGGTTTCTCTCTTCGTTTACAAGAGAGCGCTGTTATTTTATTGATTACGGATAAAAGCCAGGTAAAATGATTACCGTATTCCTTTGAATTTAAGACATACCATTTAAAACCACATTTTTCTTGTAAGAATAGCCCTGTGTAAGGGTGCTTAATTAAGCATTTCAGCCCAAAGGAGCAGGCTTAATCATGTGTAATGCCCGCCTCATGCAGTTACATTAACGTAACAAGAAGGGCATTACCACACGATTAAGCCCGCTCCTGAGGGCTCAAATGCTATTAGAATACCGATATGTTAAACAAAATAAAAATTAAGTTTTTCTAATAGTTTTATCCTGATTTTATGAAGAACTAGTTTTGTTCGCTAAGCATTTACCTGAGTATTCCATGAGTAATGCGGCTTTCTCAAAAAACATCTGCGGTCTGTTCAGGCTCTTTGGTTTAATCCAAGAGGTGGACCCTGTAGGTTACTTCCAGTTACGGCGTAAATAACAACTTTATATAGTACTGTATTTAATTAAAATAGTCTACTTACATGCAGCTGTTTGTATCCTATTTTGTGAAGTGTTTGTTATCGATAAATTTTCTTTTTTTGTTTAAATTGGATTTGGGTGCATATTTGTACAGCCAGATATCAGTATTTACTGTTAGGCTACTTTAGACTACTGTTATTGGTAAGTGTGATGTTTGTTGTGTTCATAAAGTTTATTCAAAGTGCTATCATAGAACATGTACCATGTCTTCGTTGCTGGTGATCCGTTAAAATAAAGTTATTGAATGTCAATAACTTGTGAATAAAACCATAGAGTAGTTGTTATAGCCACTGATTAACACTATTTTCGAGTTTAAAAAAAAAAAAAAAAAACCTTTATTTGCAATTCTAAGTTTAAATAGATACAGTAAGGACAACTAGGAAGTAGACATTGACAGACTGCATTCAGAGTGTGTACAAGATAAGAACAGAGATTTTCTTCTATCAAGCAGGAAAAGGTAAATAATATCAGAAGCAAATACAGGTCTGCGGTCTGAATACTAACATTCAGGTAGGCTTATTCGTGGTTTAAGCCCGTCTGATTTACCAATCAGGTTACAGGAAATCTCCTATCTATATTCTAATATAGGTTTGAGTCCGTTGCTGGATAAGAGAATTGTGGTCGCTAGACGTGTTAGACAGCTGGTCGCTTAATACAGTTAAATAAAAGCACACATATAATTGGGAGGAATTTAATGTGATCATTTAGACCAGGTGGTCGTTAAATAAAGGTGGTTGCATGAGCAGGTTTGACTGTACATGGAAACCCACACTACCCAAAAGGTACTCCCAAAATAGAGTGAGAAAAAGGTGAGACTTATTTTTATTTTTGCATGTAAACTGCCCCATTGAAATATAGCATGTTGGGGGAGAAAATTGTTAGAAAACCAGGGATGAATCAAAATCCATAATGAGCTAAACTCAGGCAGAGGCTGGAAACCTGTTGCTGAATAGTTGGCAATTTGGAGTCCAGTTAATGTTTTTCTTCATTACTGTATATCTTTCTGCTAGAAATTCCTGGTAAATACAGTATTTAAATATGTCAAAAACAGACTTAAGTATGGAATCAATACTTCCTACATTTGTGGTTAGTATCAGCAGCTTTAGTTGCTGCTGTTAAAGTTACACAAACAGCAGCCAAGGAATTCAAAGTAAGATGTTTGCACACACAGAATCCTTCCCAAAGTAGCCCAACATGACACCACTGTAAACCTGTTTTAGTCACTTTGGGAGTTTATTAAAAACGAATTAGTTATTCATTTAGTTAGTTATTTAGTTACATATTCACTACTTATTTCCTGGAGGTTCATTGTTACCTGGAAAAAAAAACAAAAAAAACATTGCTCTTTCCCATGAACTCTGGTTAAATGACTTTATCAGATATTTATATTTAGAAACAAATGGGTATTCATTTAAAGGTGGACATAATTATTTCTAGTAAACATTTCTAAGAAATTATTGTTGGGAAAGTCCTAGACAAGCAGTTGAAGTGGCCAGTGTCACATCTACCCCCCATCAAGTGCCTCAGTTTTGTCAGGCAGCCATTCACAGCTAGGTCAATATGAGGCTAAAACCTACTGCCTTCAGCACACTTAACAACTCTCTAATGCTCTTGGCTTGTGTATTGAAAATCCTCTCACTTATCCTCAAATCCAACAAAACATACTATCAGATGTACAGTAATCCTTAAAACGGAAAAGTGAAGGAAAGTATTGGGAGTGGATTTGGAAAGTTATGTGCTGTTAAGACGGTTGTTGGGGATATGTGTTAGAAACTATCTTTCATAGTTCATCAGGTCACAACTCATTAACTATAATATGTAAAATAAGTGTCAGTGAGTAAAATGAAGTAACAGGCATCCAACTGAATTCATGACAGATTCATTTGATGTGAACCATCCATGAAACATTCCACACATGCCACAGTAAAATTGCATATACTCAGTTTAATTAATGTATAAGGTTCAATAAAAACGAATAATTTATTTCAATGGAAAACATTGTGGTAGTCAATATGTAAATTACAATCAAATTAATATGGAAGCGCATAGCTGCAATGTAGAGCAAAAAAAAAAAAGGATTTCCGTTTTCACTAGATAATTATAACGTAATAATTCTTTTAGTTTTCAAGAGAATTATGATAATTATTTTCATTTTCACAAGATAATTATTATGTTAAAACGTGATAATTATCTTGTGAAAATGGGAGCAAAGCAATCACGCTTCAAAACATCACGCAGGCTATTGCACTACTAATGTGCAATTGTAGATATAACTTGTTGTAATCCTAACTTGTTCAATCCTAGTTCATATTATATTTTAGTAGTATTGTTTGCCCTTACTGTAAACTACACTGTATTTAAACATGAAGCTTGCATTGTAATCCTGCACTGCCCTGTAACAGTAAGTACCCTTGGATAAAGGGGTTTGTCAAATAAATAAGTAAATAAATAATGCACTCTCTCAATATCTCACCTGCACAATTCACAAATCAGGAGAGACTGTCATGCATGGCTGATGTAGTAAACAAAATAATATTCTATAATTTGGTTAGAAGCATGCACACCTAACAGTGATCCAGCAGTAGCAAGTTATTTTATCAAATATGGGGTGTCCCAAGCGAGTCCGTGGAGATTTGGGACTGACAAAATACTGGCACTGATTTTGTTCTAGTTTTCATGAGATAATTATGTTATATCAATTTTCTTGTGAAAACATAAATAATGATTACATTTTAACATAATAATGATCTTGTGAAAAATCATCTCGTAAATGTTTTTTTTTTAGTTAAAAACGTTTGGCTCTACATGGCAGCTATAAATTTCCGTAAATTATAACCCTCATTATAAAATGTTATTAAATTGTACAACAATGTGGCAAAGTGGCTGTAGTGCATAGGTGGACAAGCAATGACAAACAAGTGTTTGCAATGTCCAAACAGTGTTTTATTTGGGGGAGGGTTTATAATCCAAGTCATTTGTTTCCGCAAACAATTATTCCAGACAATACACAGCAATGCATATTGCACTATTAAACTACGGGTTTCTGTCCCAAAATAATATACACAGTATTAAACACACACATATGATCACAAGTCCACAGTGAGTGGTAACGTGCATGTGGTGAATATACAATTTATCCATGAACAATAGTGAAGTATTGTCCAGGTTTGTGCTGGCCTTAAGCGACAGCTCCAGATAGTGTTAGCCATCTAATAAATACCAAACAGTACAAACAAACTCTGAACACTCATGGTTATTTTACTTTCGTCCTTCAGTGGTTCTCTCTTAACGATAAACAAAGGAACAGATCACCTAGCCGCGTCCCCTATTTGTACCTTCAGGCACACAGCCTTGGTTAGCCGTTTCTCCTCCAATCTACGGCTGCCACATCACTTTCCCTCTGGAGCGATGACTTAGTGTACTGCAACTGTGCCCCCTTTCTAGATGGCCGACTTCCACCTAACCCTGAGAATAAACTGTCAAGCCATCCAGTCCAGGGCACTCTGTTCCCTTTACACTGCAACCTCACAGGTCAGGAGGAAGATTTATCCCCAAGAATCATGCTGTCTCTGTCACAAACAATTATAAGCACAAGGTTGTTTAAGCCAATTTATTGCGCACAAACAGCACATCCAAATCAACCATGTAAATATAAGAGTACATATCTCAAACATGTATAACGCACATTACTGTGCAGCCTTTGGTTATATTCCTTGTATAGCACACACCTATTCTATACTAGCAAAAACACCCCGTGGATTTAACTGAGCAATACACATCGTTCTGCATTACCAGTTCTCATTATTATTTACAGTTGTGAAGTGACTTTGGAGTACAATTAAAACCATCATTTCACCAGTAACTTTTTTGTTTGTCATTCTCTTGAACACTGCACTGCAAACCACTTTGCCACACTTGTAAACAATGTGTAATCTATATATAGCACACAAAAATTGTCCTTAAAATTGTAAGACTGTACACTATACTTTAGAAAACAACATAATTCACTAAATACAAATCAACCCATAGCCAAAGTATCTGTGTTGATCAGGCTTTTTAATAAATAAGCGTGTATTTCAACCATCTGAAGAAAAAAAATTGAATGTTGGTGTTTAAGTGTCTATAAATAGCCACAAGGCATGCAGACCCATTCTATGGAGAGACATCGAGATTTTTCATTTGGCCTCACTCCAGTGCACCTACTGATTACAAAATTCTATTATCCATATGGGGCAATGACTGAAAAATTGTAAGTATGCCTTCATTATAATTAGCACACACACAGGATGCCATAATTAAATTGTTACACATAAAAATTGTCTTTGCGAGTAGATGGCTACTGTAGTGGTAGAAGTTGGCATTGCTGATTACAGGATGACTCTAAATGAAGGAGCCCTTCTTGCTCCACTCTGTATTCTGTTGCCTCTCTTCTGTTACTGCTGACTCACAAGTGGAGGCTGATGTGCTGCTGGTGCAGCTCCTTGCAGCCCCAGTATGACTGTGCTGTCAGTCGGTCGTCTCTGACGCCAGTCCTGGGAAAGCCTAGACAGTAGGAGTTCAGAAGCATTCCCCTCAACACGCTCCTAATTTTCACAGTCAGCAACCTCAACAGGGGTCAACAAACAGTTTTAACGGTGACAAAGATTCTTTCACCCTTCTAATCTCACTGGTATTGTTTTAACCACTTCAGAACGAGGAGCAGTGTTTGGTGACTTGTACTTGAAACACACTATAAACTCAAGATACAAACCATCTCTCTTTGCCATAACCTGTTAACTTTTAAAGGGGGAAAACAATGGATACAATTATAATAAAGTCAATATTTATGGTGGCAAGGTGGATAAAATTGTTGATCAATATATCTGTCGATCCATTGATGGATAATCCTCTAATACCAAGGGAAAGGGTTACAGATCCATTCTTCAAAACAATATTCCTATAAAGAAGTAGGTATATAACTGTTAATACAGGTCATAATTTCTAACAAAGCCTGTGTTTCTGTTTCCCTGATTTTCTGTGTTGCTTGGAAATTGGCAACAAAAAAAAAAAAAGTGGGGGCTTGGGGGATAGGTGACACAACAGGTTATTCTTAGCTTATCTTATTTTTTCAATGGAACACCTGGGTTTGAATCCAGCTAAGGATACAATTGAAAACAGCTTGGTGGTCACATAACGCAATAAAACTCCACGTAATTCAAAATAATCAACATTCTCTGCTTTGAAGAAGTCTGAAAGGGAAAAAGGAGTTCAGGTCAGGATTAGGGGTGTGTAAACAAAGCTACAAGTAAATGCTTTCACCTTTCATTACCTTTCAGCACCTTGCCAGTGTCAAAGACCTTCGCCTTCCATGAGCTCAGCTTTAAGAAACCAGGTTGGCAGTTGGTTCAGTTCACTATGACTGCAACAATTTCATGATCTTTTTGCGAGTTTACAGAACAGATTTTACTGCAGATTTCCACTATGAACTTCACTGAAGGAACCGGAGATGGTAATCAATGAGGACAGGGTTCAAACTGATGCTGAAGCATCCACATTTGGTGTTAGATTCCTTGTATGCTATATCCATTAGTGTCACACACTGACCCTGCACACTGCAGTACACTGCTCATGTATGCAAGATTGAATTATGGCAATATATTAAAAAAGGTACACTTTATTATCTAGAGGGAAAAGTTACCATAATCAATAGGGCAGTTGAGCTACAGTTAATTAGCCTGATCTTTAAAAAATGCATTTAGGCAGTGTATTTTCCTGCTGCAATCATAAACCCTAAAACAGTGGGGAGCTGTGTAATTCATTCCCTGTGGATAAGTGGCATGGAAGAATTTCTGAATTGTTCCCATGACATTTTCCCCTTGATTTGCATTAGAGTAAAACTCAAACTATCACCAGTGGAGATTCATACCTGTAAATCTTTCGTAATAAACCAAGGACATTATAAAGGTCCCCAGATGGGTCAGTGATCATCTTGTGATAAAACAAAAGATATGCAAATGTAGAATGGCCCCACAAATAAATCACACACACACACACACACACACACACACACACACACACAGAGCAGAGAATATGTGTCCTTGTTTGGTAAACAAAGTCTTCCAGAAATTAACCTTTTCTCCAATAAATTTTTAACACCACAGCATAACAAACAACAATTAGCTTTCCAAAAAAGAGTAAAATCTGCAGATTTAAAACAAACTGATCATGATCTGTGGTGAAATGGGATAGGTCCAACCTTTGAGATCACTTATAGCACAAAGGTTATACTGTACTTTTGTGGTGTCTCCATCAGTACATTTAGCTTTTTTTTGGCAAAATAGGATATGTCCGCTACATATCCCATCAGATATAATCCAATTTCCCTTGTGACAGCAAACTGTTACTAGAAAAAATCCTATTGAGAGTATACAAGCAGTTAGCAGATGGCTTTTGAAACCAGCATTGCACAAATAAGATCAAATTAAAAGAAATGTCAGTATGACATGTTGAAAACAATATCTTCCTTATATAACCAGGAATAAACCTGTGTAGTGTATTTTCTAGGGTACAAGTTTATCTGTATTGGACTAAAAAGACTGTGCTGCAAATCACCAGTCACCATCATTTAGGAGTGAAAAAACAATTGTAATATGACAATTACTGTCTTATATGCCAGGAGTTTGAGTGGTAGAATGGGGCTTAAACATACTTGGACTAAAGCAAATGCTGACTCAGTCCTTCATAAATCTAAGCTAAGAAGACATACATTTCTGGTAATAACTTAATCATTGCCATATTGTTTCTTTTACTTTACCTTAGAATTCATGGGTGTTGGATGTTATGATTGAATGTTTCTCAGTCTGTCTGTATCTTCACATATCATTGAATCCAAGAATAAATTATGTGTATGTCTCTGAGTCTTAAAGAATGTACACTGTTCTGTTTTTGTTTTCCTCCTGATACTTAAGCCTACTTAAATAAAAGAACCTGAACAGTGTGAATTGAGTTGAATTTCATTTTTTGTAAATACAGTCAGAGTGCTAAAATCAAACAAAGCTAAATAAAAAGGAGTTTCCATCCAGAATGCTTATTTGAAATGTTGAGTTTAGAGTTAAAGGACCTACAGTATATATGACTATATAAGTCTTCTCATGCATGAAATGTGCAGGCGTGACTGGCAGGCACTTACAACATGACTTATAAAATGATTGAATGCTTGTTATCTCAAATATGAAATGCTTTGTCAAGCACAGTAAGTCAGTTAAAAAGGACTTACTTAAAAGAGACAGCTGTTCAATCTGACCCTGTGGCTGGCTATAGAAAGTGTCAAGTGTGTGCCTGCTTCATCACCTAAAATGTTAAAAATGAACTGGATGTATTTGTGTTTGTTTTTTCCAGAAGAAGTGAGCCAAATCAGCATGTAATGTCAATCTTTTAAAACAGAAAATCCCTGCTGCTATTTGAACAAATGGCTCTATTTCTGGTGTTTCAAAGACCTTATGGATTGTTGCCCTCAGTGGATTGGTCTGTGGAAAGGTTGTTTAGGTCAAGCCTGTGGTAGGGAATGATATAAACAGTCATCTAAAGACCACAGCAAATCAATCATAATTAACACTCGGCTACTTCCTGCGTATAAACCTTCTGGAGTAAAAGGTCAGTGCAAAGAGTCAATGGACGATTTGCAGGGATGGAGAGAACAGGTTTTACCTCCTCCTCCACATAGGCCTCCTAGGGGCTATAGACTTTACTCACTCTATTATTTAAGGGCAGTTGAAACCAGGCCTAAAATGTACTGTTATTGAAGCCAGCAGTAAATTCTACATGGTATAGTTGTTAGAGCTGGGGAATGAGAGATAGCAGATCCTATGTCTACCCCAGTTGAGAAGCTAACATACCTGCATAACCCCAGGGAAAATAACGTAATCTCCTTACAGCTCTGATTCAACCAGTCGTAAAGTTGGATTAAAGCAGGAAGCCTGTCACTGTGAAGGGAGACATTGTACACACACACATTAATTATATATATATATATATATATATATATATATATATATATATATATATATATATATATATATATATATATATATAGTGACAGATTTCAAGGTCACCGTTTCCCCTCTGTAAATAAACACTTTTAGACACCCATCGCCAAAACCAATTCACAATCCAAATCATAATCCCAGATACCTTTCCAATAGTTCCTTGACCCACTTCCACAAAACACAAAACACACAATAACCGACTTGTTTTCCAACCTCCAAACCAAACTTCACACCTTCTCCCTCATCCAACACCCACAAACACAGTTTTTAAACCCTAAACAATTACATTGTTAAAGACAATTGAAAAGATGTAAATTGAATAATTAATTTAACTGGAGCCAACCCCTGAATCCAGTAGCTTCTACATGGCCCTAATGCCCCCTATGTATTGTCTCTGCACAATAAGTATTTATTTTAAACCAGTTTTAATTATTTTTAACCACCCTTATTTAACAAACCATTATCAATTAACATAGTATTAATTAACCAATCTTTAGTTTTTACTCCCAAATACTTCACATTAATTACTTTGTTTATCAACAGGTTTGTTTACATTGTCTTTTACACGTTTTTCAACCGACCATATATATATATATATATATATATATATATATATATATATATATATACACTGAGTGTACAAAACATTAGGAACACCTTCCTAATATTGAGTTGCACCCCCTTTTGCCTTCAGAACAGCCTCAATTCGTCGGGGCATGGACTCTACAAGGTGTCGAAAGCGTTCCACAGGGACGCTGGCCCATGTTGACTCCAATGCTTCCCACAGTTGTGCCAAGTTGGCTGGTAGTGGATCTCTACTCCGAATAGCTCGTTCCATCTCATCCCACAGATGCTCAATTGGATTGAGATCTGGTGACTGGGCAGGCCACTGCAGTAAGCTGAATTTACTGTCATGTTCGTTGAACCATTCCTGGACAATCTTATTCTTGTGGCATGGGATATTATCCTGCTGAAAAAATCCACTAGCAGACGGATACACTGCTGCCATGAAGGGATGCACCTGATTGGCGATGATGTTCAGATATCCTTTGGCATTCAAACGTTGCTCCACTTTTATCAAGGGGCCCAATGTGTGCCATGAAAACACATCCCACATCATCACACCACCACCACCAGCCTGCAATGTAGACATGCGGCTTGATGGATGCATGTACTCATGTGGTGTTCTCCATACCCTAGTCCTCCCATCAGTGTGAAACAGCAGGAACCAGGATTCATCAGACTAGGTAATGTTTTTCCAATCCTCCAGTGTCCAGAGTTTTTGTTCCTTAGCCCACTGCAACCACAGTTTCTTGTGTTTTTCTGAAAGAAGTGAAACTCTGTTAGGTGATCGGCTGCCATACCCCATTCGTGACAAGGTACAACGAGTTGTGCATTCTTTTATGGGTCTTTCGGCACCAATGTTGTACTGGACTGTCAGTTGACTAACTGTAGCCCATCTGTTGCTCTGCACCATTCATGTCAGGCTCCTTTATCCTTTTTCATCAATGCGCCGTTTTCGACCACTGGCCTGCCATTGGTTGGATGTCCTTTGGGTGGTGGACCATCCCTGATACACGGGAAACTGTTGAGCGTGAAAAACCCAGCAGCGTTGCAGTTCTTGACACACTCAAACCGGCGTACCTGGCACCTACTACCATACACCGTTCAAAGGCACTTAAATCTTTTGTCTTGCCCTTTTACCCTCTGAATGGCACACATACACAATCCATGTCTCAATTGTGCCAAGGCTTAAAAATCCTTCTTTAACCCGTCTCCCCTTCATCTGCATTGATTGAAGTGGATTTAACAGGTTACATCAATAAGGGATCATAGCTCAATTGCTACTCAGAACATGTAGGCGGCTTAGTGGAAATGGCCCAACATGGACTACTTATGCATGAACAGACATTGAATTTAAGCTACTGTAATTTTACTGACCAAATGCTGGATATGGGATCAGCTATATCAGTGCCTTTAGGTGGTGATAATAAAAGTGATGACAAATGCAGAGGGAGAGACATGTGGACAGCAACAGAGCAACATGGGAGAAAAAAAATTGCTTCAGACCAATGGAAATAGGCAGTGCTTGGATTAGGGTCCATGGACGAGCACACAACTTCAAATGTACTGGCTACTGAAATAGTTAACCTTTTTTGTGGCTGTGCAGCTAGTGTAGAAACTTGGGCAAAAGAAGATTTTAGATGTTAATTTATTTGAAACAGATATAACCTCCAGACAAAGGACAAAGCACTCTTTTAAAAAATAGATTTAAAAAGTAAATAAATAATCAAATTTCATTTCATTCAGCATTCACTAAATGGCTTCCTGAATTTCTCAAATGCTAGTAAGTCCTTTGTGAGTGGTAATTTAATTTGACAGAATCTGATAACAATAATATTCATGACGAACTTAGCATATATTAGGCATATAGTGATGATGGGTTATCTGGGATAAATGGAAGTTTTACTATAATCTCTGCAATACTAAATAATGGCTGATAAAGAAAGACTGCAAGTGGTGTCCCAGCTGCCACTCATGAAACACAAAAGCCCAGGTTTATGGCACTCAATGAGAAGTTAGGGAGAAGTGACATGACTGCCTCCCCACAGCTGCCAAGTAGTTGTTTCTTATAAGAAAATTAAAAGAACTTTCAAAGAAAAATAACATTTAAGCCTAAGTAGTCTAGTATACAATAATTTAGGCTTTCATGCAAAACTAATGGTGTGGTTAAAAGTTATGAGAACATAATGTACCCTAATGCTCTGAACTAAGTTTTGTGATAAATACCTAAAAAAAAACTTCTTTATTTATTTTTTAAAACTGGGTACTGTGATTGATTCCCAGCTTTACCACAGAGGTATATTTAATACAGGGACTTGTTGTGCACTGTTTACTAACCAATTACAAAAGTTAGATTACATTAATTTACAATTTTTACAAAACTATTGTCAAAAGGACGGGATGGCAGGGGAAGTACAAGAAAAATATTCAATCTGCCCCACTTACTCCAGTCTAGTATGAAATATTTTTAAAATTAGCAAATTACATGTTATTGTTACAAAACTGATAAAAAATATACATAATAATAAATAAAAATAACAAACTTAGCATGTAAAAAATATTGAATTACATGAATTAATAAATTGGTTAATTTGGTTAACGTTTGGAACATATGCCCCTATGGTCTGCAGAATTCAATAAGAGATTTTCAAAGTTAACCTGCTCCTTCTCTAAAATCAATCAAAGAAAGAGATTCTGTGTAATTTCAGTTCTAAGATATATGTACCTCAATTTGTTATCTATCCAACCTCAGAAATAAGTTTGTTAGTTATTATGTCAACACCAATCATTTGTAAGTAGGCGATCACATCTTAAACCTTCTCTTAAAATTATGAAGCACTGTTGAATCATGTATGTTACAAAGGGAGGGAGTTCCAGATTGCACCTATAGTACTTTAATATAGTTATGATACCTACAAGATTTCAATCTTCTTTAACATAGGTACGAAATATTTAACGTATATGAACCCATTAATCTAAAATGCACACTTTTTAATTAAGTTTAATAATTGTTTTGAAATATGAATATGTTGTTGTAACAGGAGCAAGGAATTTTTCTTTTTTTTTTTTTAAATGCAGAAGCAGCATCATAATAAGGTTTGGTGGGAGGATAGAGCCACCCCCCAATATCACTTGCTTAGAGATGCAGCCAGACCCAAGTGCCCAAAATTAGTGACAACCAATATACACTTTCAAAGTCTGTAAATATGGGCCAGATCTAACTTTACTCAATCTCATTCTGAATACAACAATAAGACAATGGAAACAAACTGAAGTTTTTAACATGTTTTTTAACTCAAAATAACATTATATAGAAATTCCTTCATAAAGCCAATGGCAGGTAAATGAACTGCTGGCAGCAACATAAGGTTAAGATTAGGGAATTCTCTGCCCTCACACAAACTTGTGAAGTGGATGCTGCTTTTGCTCATGCATTATGTTATATACGCAATTTTCTCTTTAAATAAAGATTTGAATTGGTAACACAAATGTTCTTTGTGCATTTTCTTTCTTTCTTTTGTTTTGTTTTTTGCAGCAAAAAACAGAACTATAATGCTGACACTCCTGAATGTGACTTTTCACAGTGTTTTATATACTCCTATTGATGCTATTAGTATTGTACCGGAGACTGTTTAGAAGTCTTGAGGGAGCAACAATTGTTTACAGGCCACTACATTTTTGAATGAAAGGTTTCACAAAACACAAAAGAAAATTAGACAGGGAGTGATAATGATATGCTGATGAGTTTGTTGAACACTGGAACACAGCAGACAGCAGTTAACAAAATGAAAAATACAATACTGAAATGCTGATAAATATATAAACAAACAGCAAATGTAGTAATAATAATAATAATAATAATAATAATAATAATAATAATAATAATAATAATAATAATAATACATCAATAGAGGCTTTGTGAAAAAATCAGAATGTAAAAACAAATTGAATTTGAGTTGTAGTAAACATATTTTTTTAAAAAACAGTTTGAGGATTGCATTCAGTAAACTTCCAACACTTAACCTAACCCTAACCCAGACCAAAATTAAAATTAACTAAATGTTTACATGGTTTGGCTAATGTTTCATGTTTGACCTTTCCACTTGTTTACTTTGTACATAGTTTATTTAAATATGATGTTCACACAACATATCTACATTATTGTTAAAGGGGATTCCCTGTACTGAAACCTTGTTAAATGCTAGTCGCATTTCGGGTTTCCTTGTTGAGTAATTCCAAAGATTTAAAATGGGTAGGATTTCGCCTGTCAAAAATGACATATTTGTCTTTAATAATCATTTTAAAAAAAAAAAACCTTGAAAAAAAAGCAATCCCCTAGGAATGAAATTACAATCTCTTAATTTACCCTCCTTTATGCTGCACTAGTCAGAGCTGTGGTTCCCATGACCCAGCACAATACAGTGATGTATTATTCAATCCATGATGTATGAAATTCCAGCAAATAAAACCTTTGTCCTCACGGCTGGCTAATTATTTGCCAGATTGGAACCCTGGTGAGTCAGGTTACAGTGTGGAATACCCATATCTCTGGCATTTTCCCTCCCCCAAGAAAGAGGCCACTCAAAGCAAATCCCTTTACAGACCTTTCCGCTATTCTTCCTCAGAAGAATATGTATTTTACCCTTTCCGGCTAAAAAAAAAAAAGTCTGAGAAGAGATGACTGGTAGGCCAGTGACAGCAGTCAGTTTGAGATCCTTTAAGAGGTGCTCTCAAGCAGAAATATTTAATCTTCCCTTGTATAAAACCCACCCCCCAGTGTGATTTTTTTTTTCTTTTCAAGTGTCAAATCAAAGTTATTGAAATGTTAGGACCCTGATATTTGACCAATGAACCACTGAGGTTAAATATGCACTGACCAGCCCATTAAGGCATATCAGATTTTCAGGTGGTCACTTTGCTTGCACCAACTCATCAATCAAAACATAATCACCAGTACAGAGGGCTCAAAAAATGGGATAGAGGATGTTTTGGAAAGACCTGGTTTGGGCAGTTCGGCAGACTGTTGTTCTGATCACTTTAGTGGGCTCTAATATTGATCATAGACATGCATTACTATTGCTCTTGCTAGTGGCACTGACCAAACTTGGCAAAGGAAATACATATGTAACTGTGACAGAGATCGATGATGCTTGGTGTTAGATCTCCCTCTCAACCTGAGAAGGTACTAGATAAAGGGAGCAGAATACCCTGGATTAAAAGGCATGACACTTTATTCCCTTGGGTAGGTGGAAGTCGGTCGGCTAGAAAAGGCATTGAGCTACGGTACCCAAATTCAATGACCTGAACGGGAAACGGCGTGGCATCCGCAGATTGGAGAAGCAGATGCATTTGTTAACCAAGGGGTCATGAGCGAGGGTATAAAAGGGTCATGAACGAGGGCATAGCAAAGTAATCTGTTCCTTTGTAAATGGTTAGAAAACAACCTAAAAGGAGTCCCTGCATTTAAATGAAAACCGTGAGTGTTCTGTTAGTCTTGTGAACGTTGTTTGATTGTTTCGTCTGTTTTCAAGATTACTAGCATGACCCGGAGCTGCAGCCGCAGGCCAGCATTAAACCCGGACACCAGCACTTCACTTTCCACTGGGAACTGTCTTTTCACTGCAAGCACATAATTCACGCACCGTAGGAACTGTGTCTGTGTCTTTGTGCTTCGTGCGGGAGATAAAAATTGACTTTTGGTTGCGGGTCAAACCCGTAGGATTATACAATCTGAAGTGATACACTTTTTTATTTTAACCTCACACATTTTGACTCTCATTACCCTTTATTTGATAACTTCTCAAGCTATACAGGGAAAGGCAGATGATAGTTTGAAATCACTGCCCTGTAATGCCTGCTTATGAGTCAGCAGCATGGATTGACTTAAAAAGTCCAGTTTTCCATGTTAACCTATTATGTCTGGTTCGGGGGACAGAGCTAGGCTCCTCCCTATCCTTTGATCTCCTATCATCAATCAAATCTACTTCCTCTTTAAACTATTATTCACACCCTATACTTCTGTCTAGTGTTTTTTCGTTTTGATTCTGAATCTAAGCGAATGGCAGGACCCCCAGCGAATTTCTTTCAGTGTAAATATTGCATTCAAGTATGGAGTACTTACAGCACATTTCTTCCTCAGATTCTGAGGTTTTGGAAGACAACTTCTTGTCTTTATCAGAACATTTTCAGACAGCTTCAACCCAGGGTTTGGTCAGCTCACCATTCTCCGCAAGAGCTGAAAAGGTGCCTCCCAAGCAAGACAGCATACCACTACCCACAGTCGAAGGAGTCAATACCCATTGATTTAAGCGGCTCCAGCTCCAGGATACCTCTTGAGCGACGGTACTTTAAATCAATACTATTCTATTTTGTCAACACATCTATAGTTCATATTATCAATAAAGGCCGTTCCAGTTCACCTCTTATTATGCAACTACTGCGGTGACTAATATGGATTTCAGAATCAAATAATTTTCTAATCCGAGCTTGCCATCTAACCAGGCATTTATAATAATGCAGCTGATGCTCTTTATAGTTTACAGATTTCCAGATTTCACTGTCTGGTCCCTACAGCTCTGCCAACTCCAGCAGTGACACCCCAGTTCAACCAGCTAGTTTTCAACGAAATCCAACTATCAGCAGACGACTCCATACAGTGCAAGCACACATGGCTGCAGCACTTGCTCCTTCCACTAGATCCACTTATTCCATCAGCTGTATCACCTATTTGACTTTCTGCTCCAAAAACAGGATTAATCTGACCCTGTTCAACCAGGACATGATTATGGCTTTTATAGTGCACGCAAAGGACTCTACATCTTGCATCAGCTACAATCAAATCCCATCTGTCAGGAATACAATACCAATTTAGCTTGACGTCCATTACCTCCCCAACACTCCTATCAATACCAGCTGTCCATCTCCTCCTGCGTGGAATCTCTAAGAGCTCTCCGACCGCTTCTCCTTCTCGTCTGCCTATCTCTTTAGATATTCTGATTTGATTTCAATTCTCCATCAATGCTGTTTCTCTACATTCGATGACCTAACAATGGAAACTATATTTCTAACTGTATTTTCTGATTTTTAAGATGCTCAGAATATACAGTTCCTTCTATTGTCAGCTTTCCTATGCTGGGTATTTGCTGCAGTGATCTTACGCTCATCTTAGATTCCCACTTTATCCTCTTCCTGTGCATTTCCAAAATGGATCAGCTTTGGCAAGATCAATTTACTCAGCTATCAAAAAAAAAAAAGACTCTCCTCTATAACCATATGCTTCCATGCAGAAATATATTGCAAAACGCAAACCTATTTCAAATTCTGACCCCCTGTTCATGGACTCAAGCCGGACCATTATATCCAGACATTGGTTCACATCTCATCTGTCTACGTTGTCTTCCAGAGCAGGACTTCCCCCTCAATTTATAATCCTCATTTATTTGGAATCAGGGTAGCCACATCAGCAGCAAAAGCAAAGATTAACCAGCATCCAATTAAAAATATATGGCACTAGACCTCATCAGCAGTTGAATCATACATATGTTCTTTCCCATCTGAGATGTCTTCTGCACATCAGTCTATTGCTAGCATGTCTGGAGTGGGGACAACCCTTCCGCAGGGTTTTTTTTTTCCTTTCCACTGAGTGGAGGGTCTTCACATAGAGTAGGGAGCCAGTTACTAAACTTCTCTGTTCTGTTAAATGTATTTCTCTTTCTTTCTTTCTTTCTTTCTTTCTTTCTTTCTTTCTTTCTTTCTTTCTTTGTATATGCATTGGTCATTCTTTTTTTTGTCTGTACTCGTAGGAATCTTTAGCGGGAAGCCGGGGGTCCATCCTTTTGGAGAGTTAGTGAGTCGTACTTCTCTTTGTGCAAACTACACTTCCTTTACCCACCGAGGGAGGTTCTGTCAGTGAGTCAGAGGGGGACCCCCGGCCAAACCCAACCTTTTAGCATCCCATGCGCTCATCTCATTCCCCCTCACAATCAGATGATTTCAGCTTAATCTTGCTAACCTAGCAGAAGGAGATCTTCCTTTGTAACACGGGGCAATCTTCTCTTTTCAGGTTCTTTGGGTGTGTCTCTCCGCCCCAGCTTTGGAAGTCTATAATTCACCTCATCGAGGGCAGCTCTCAACGAGCCAGAGTTCCACTTTCTTTCTTCCTTTCAGGTTCTCAAGCCTCTATGTTATGTGCAGGGGATCTCCCTTGTGTGTCTGGTCCCCCAAATGGTGGGGAACCCTCTTCTACATGTTGGGAATTAGTCGCATCATGACGCAGCCCTCTCATAATCTGCAGAAATGACCTCATCATGACGCAGACCTCGTCCTGTCGAGGGCTTGGTTCTAATGGTGGGCGGCTCTCCAAGACGTCAGGTAGCCTGGTTCCCGCCCCATGAATCACCAATAGGCAGCAACAGCTCCCCCATTCCTAAAAAAAAGGACCCTAAAGTAAGATCAACCATGAACTTAAGCAAATGTGCCTAATTTTCAATCATCCTTCACCTGCCTAGATTTGAAGGCACTAAAATTTGCAGGCTTTCTCACTCTTTCTCACATTCTATAATTTGAAAACAACACTCACCCTGTTCACACATAGATGCAGTCTGAGTCTACTCCTACTGTAGGGTCTGCTTGCCCTAGACTGTATTAATGATTCACGTTAGTTGAGACTTCGACTGACCAGGGGCCCTCTGTGCAAGTAATACAAGGCATTAATCTTTACATGCAGAGACACAGTTCTGTAGGTCAAATACTTTTTGAGCTGTAACGTGTGACTGTAGTGATCATTTTCAGTTTATGATACAGCCTGGTCCTTTTCTTAAATTCTGTTCATAAAGATCTAATTTCAGAAAAGTTTAGAAAAATAATATATTGTACCAGTGCAGTAGAACCGTTTGAGTTCTGTAAGCCAAAAGCTGGGAAAGGACGATGCTGGAAAATGAGTACAGCATTTTGTCCAGTATCTCATCTAATGTGATTCACATTATTTAGACCTTACGCAATATTACTTTTCTTTATCTGATTTCAACATACAAAATGATCAACAAAAAAAGAATTTCATTTACATGTACATTTCCTGTTCTACTTTGCACACCAAGTTCGTTATTGTCACTGTGATGTGCTGTTTTTGGAATCAAAATCCTTTCAGTTTGGTCAAATTATACATGCATGGAAAATGATGTGTCTATTAAAACACATGAAATGCATGCAATATGGAGTTGTTATCCAAGACAGAGTTAGGCATGAATGGTGAGTCACAATATCACAATAAATTGATCAATAATGTATATTCATTGCAAGATAACGTTAATTGGCGACACAAATCTAGAAAATTAGAGAAAATGGGGTTAGGTGTTTGTGTGCTTTTTCTAATTTCACATTCTTGTATGTCTTTAAAAACATTGACAAAGTAAATAGATTTCTTTATTGGGATACAGATATATTTCTTTATTCAGATTTACTTTGGAATAAAAGCAGTTATCCTGCGATTCCATCTGGGAAACAGAGTGCTCCACTTGCTGTTTTCTGCTGCTTTCAGATTCACTATAGAGAAACAACACACTTTCAGTTTGGCTACATCCAGACGCATCTGGTATAGAAGCACTCTGACATAGAGGGCAGGGAATACACTGATCAGCCATACTTTTTAATAATACACTTTTTTGTCAGAGTCTTTACTTGTACCGTTATTTTACAATGTGTACTTAATTACATTTAAGTGGTCTTGGTGTAGAGATCTAAAAAAACTGTTCTTGCTGTTCTGAATCTGCATCTGTAAAATAGTACCCTGTTAATACATATTTAGCCATTTGTTTTTATATGTTTTATTGACCTAGATGTATACTCCACTATAGTGGAGGCAGACCAGCTATATATGGTACTAGGGGAGACTCCACACTTTCCTTGTCTATGCTGCAACGCTTTTGCTGTATTGCAAAAATGTAACCCCAGTTATATGTATTTGTATACGATTCATTGATATCTGATGTGAAGTTTTAGGCAGGAACGTATTATTGGGACTGATTTGCTTGTATTCTTTACTCTTGTTATGTATTTACAGGACATAATTTAGTAATCAGGAACAAAACTTTACTGATAAAACAAAACAGATCCATGTGTCTCTAACTATTTTACAACTGCTGTCAAAACCTAGCTGCCTTAATTTACAGTAGCTATTTTGACAGTTGTAGTGCATATTTATGAAGATATAATATTTAACATTAACACCTCAATATCCTAGGCCACCCCCACTATGTTGGTAATATATAAACACATTAGTCAATATTAATTTCTTGACATACATGACTTTTTTAAATTTAAATATAAAAATAGGTTATTAATATTTCTTATAAAATTATAGTCAACAATAAAATTCCATTATTCTATGTTTTCAAATAGATCAAAAGAACTATGAACAAAATAGAAAATAAATATGAGGCTAAGTTCTAAAAATATACTTTTCAGATTCAATATCAAGAGAGGTTAACCAGTTAAATAACTGCCATAAAAAATAAATTAAAAAAAAAACTTTGTATAAGTCGATTTTCTAGGCATTTTAAAAGGGGAGAGCAACTAATACACCAGTGTGACGTATGCACCGGTGTGTGTAATATTAAACTACTGTACCAGCGCCACAGTGGGATTACTATAGCCACGGTTATGTCTCACACAAACTTAACTGTCAACAACTAGATTCATTTTTTTCAGGATCTATGGCATTCAGGTCAAGTTGCTGGGTAGAAACACAAAACGTTTGTTTTGTTTTAAATAGTTTTTTAAAAAGTTACTCTCAGTTATTTTTAATGTTAAACGCAAGCTTTCAGACTCTTGCTAACCACATCTCAACCCAGACGTGTGTACATGGAGAAAATAGTGGTTAAAGTTATCAGTCTTCAGAATATGAAAACGTAGCAACTATACTGCTTCACTGTTCATGCAATAGCTGTCCATTTGAGGTTGAGCCGCCAGACAGTATCTCTACAGCACTATTTAAGCTTTACCATACCCAAGTGTCCCTCATGCGCCATACCCGAACTCACAGGGTCTCAGGAATCAGTGTGAGCTGGCACTTTATAGTGAGCACCGCTTGATGACAAGCGGGAGTCCAGTCCCATGGTGTGTCCTTTTTCAACTGGTGACATGCAGCACCATGTCAGAGGCATACAGCAGGAGATGGCCATGCCCAGGAATGAAACTAGCTGGGGGCCAGACTGCAGATCAGGGAGATTCAGAATGGCCTCCACATGATACAATATTGGTGTGATACCACGGGTGGAGAGTTTATACTCTACGCACGTTTCTCAGCATCGAGTGTGATGTGATGCAAGGGCAGTTGGCGAAACACTTGCAGCAAACGAGCGTCATGCTCTGACTGGGTAGTGCCGTGCCCCACAATGTTGTCCAGGTAGATAGAAACACTTGGAATGCCTGGCAGAATGAGCGCCATAATTTTCTGAAAACAGCTGGGCGTCAAGCAGAGACCAAAAGGCATGCGCTTGTACTGAAAGACTCTCATGTGGTTGACACTATGTGACAGAGACATGAAGAACATCTGTGCCAGCTGAGTTAGAAAGCTTAAAACTCAGCAGGAAACAAGTCCATGCCCATCAGGTTAGCGCGAGATATAAAAGAGGTGGACGCAGAATGTGTCTTATAGCACACTGGCAGACAGACAGTTCCTATAACAATAAAAGGGGCATGACCGTATCCGAAGACAGAGACTGCAGGCCTCTTCAGGGGCACATGGGAAAAAAATGTCTCTTGGATTTGTTCAGAAGAAACACTTTAGCACCTGTATCAATCAGCAGTGGAAGTAGTACATCACAAACATAACACCCACATGTTTTGAACGCTGTTGAGTTATGCAGTATTAAATTGATGGAAACTGGTGTTGAGGATTCTAAGTCAGGTGGTGGCTGTGCAGGCGCTGAGTGACACCAGCGGCCAAAATGGTGGACCTTGTTGCATTTCCTACAGCGCTGACCCTGTGCTGGGCAGGTGGGAGCACAAGTTTCATGTCTGGTGGAGCCACAGTTTGCACAGCACCTTGTTGTACACTTTTTGAACAGGAATCTGTACTGTTACATTGGAAAACGGAGCACTCCCGGTGCTTGTTACTTTACAAGCTTCTGCTATTGCAGCCTACACTTGTTTCCCTATAGCTAACGCTTTTTCCAAATGTCAAATCGTCCGATTCCAACAACAGTCTTTCCCTAGTTGTGTGCAGGATGTTTTTTCAAGGCGCTGATCTTTAATGAGCTTGTCCTGTATAACGCTGAATTTACAGTGTTTCACTAGCTCCCTCATCAATGAAACAAATTGACATACTGACTCACCCAGTCTCTGAGCCCTTTGCCAAAATTGGAAACGGGGCATGAGCACGGTCTGACAAGAGTTGAAGTGGTCCAACTGTGCTGTGGTAGCTGCCTCAAAGCTGTCATCATTGGGCTGCAAAGTGGAAAACACATGCTGACCTTCGGACAATGCAGCAGGATAGCCTGTTTTCTGGGGGCCACAACATGGATATGAAATGATGAAAAGTGGCTAATATTGAGTATTCTTATTGGCATTATTGAATAAACAAAGTTAAATAATATGCAATTTATTATACTGTGATTGGCTGTAAAAATATGCTCACTTTGGTGATTACTGGTGTTTGAGAAGAATATAACAATGTTGTAAAACATGAATAGACATGAAAAATAAAACCTGAAAAAAATCTGATTTATTGTTAAAATTATGACCAGAGTTGCATGAGGTTATGGAATCAATAACTGCATTAGTATTGCAATAAAACTATCTATAATTCCTTTTTTAAAATTTAGTAGTGATTACCATGCCATTAAATTCTTCAACAAACACACAGAAGTTAGAATCGCGGATCTGGATTCTTCGGCAGTGCTCATTTGGCACACAGCCACCCTCATCGGCAAATGTTATGTATTATGTCGTAAGTTTCACGAACGAAATGTCTCTAACTATTTTACGACTGCTGTCAAAACCCAGCTGCCTCACAATCCATAACATAATAATAGTGCTGTACTACTGCATTCGTTTTTAAAAATAACATAACAATTCTACCAGTCATTTTTTGCTTGATTTTCAGCTGTGGTTTACATTGGTCTGTTTACTGGAGGGCTGATTCTACTGGTTGTAAGCTCTTTAAATAAAGGGAAGCTGGCGACAGCTGAGAAATTCCTGCTGGACAGCTGTTTTGTTTTTTTTTAATTTATTTTTTTTTAACTGAAATAATTTTTTTATGGGTTGTGATTATTTTAAATAAAAGAAAATATTTACTTGTCACCCATGTCATCTAAAAAAGGGGCAGTCTAAAATATATCTACAGTAAGCTATTCTCCCTCAGCCCTAGTTAATAAAGATGTAATGGAATTTGATGTGAGAAAAACATGTGTGCATAGAAGAAAGCTCTTGGAGGCACTCTGGTGGATGGTTTAAAAATATATATGATTACTGTAAGTAACTTAGCAGACCTTTAACTATTTTTTATATCTCAGACGTCAACAAAGTACCTCAAGCATATACTGTGTAGTTTTACTTAAATGTCAGTGCTTTGTAATTCCTTCAGAAATGTAAACTGTTCTGGAAATTTACATTCCAATCTCTTTAGACTCCTAATTGTATGTTGCATGCAATGTGGTTTTTTTATTGTTGTTGTTGTTGTTTAGGACTGAATAATTTTTTTTTTTTTAAAAACAAAAGCCAGCTTAGTCATATTTTTTCTTTTTTTGCTTAAATGCAGTGCAAGACTGAAGGCTTGTGGGTTGTGCTGACTGACCCCGTTCTTGTTCTGTACTAGAAGCTGTAATTCCAGGTTTATGCTACACTGCCCAACTGAGTCACCAAAGAGCAGGAGGAACCACTTTCTTAGCACGATTATTTTTTACTCCTAAATTACTTCTGAGCAAAGTCTCTAGCTATGGGACTGAATAAGTACTGGGCCAAGACTATAAACCTATTTTGCTTGCAAAGTGACCTTGATTTAAGAGGGAGAATACACATCTATTATTCTACTCTTATGTAGAAAGTAGATCCAACTGAAAATATTTGATTTATTTTATGAGTTAGCTATAACCCTGTGACTTCCCAAGTCACATCACAGATGTCACAGCTGATCATGTTTCAGTCATGGCATGTTAGATTTATACAATGCTATCACTAATTAATCAAGAGGGAGAAACAAGGCTGTAACAAAACTGTAATCTTGAAGGACTCCACCACTCAGAGCTCACTGGGAACAAGGTAAAGCAGCATTATGTATGGTGAGTTTACTGTGGCTAGACTGGGAAAAGAGGCCACTTATTGTTTTAGATTGGATGGCTGCAAGTCTTAGACTTCTGATCTTTCTTTACAAAATACACATCTTGAAATACTTCTTATTTAGATGTTTTATATGCTGGTAAATAAAGTTGATTTTGAAATCACTGTTTCCCAAGTACAATAATCATGCTCTGCACCTTTATTTTGTATTCTTCCAAACGCACTGCCTAAGTCTCTTCTCAATACTTGTTTAACACTGGTCACAATCTCCCAGTCATACAGAATGCCACATCAGTCAAACTGAACAAAATTGTTCACAACGTTATAATACACCATCATCTATTTAACTGTGTATACCATATTCTTGAAAATGTTAACTATGATCCAAGATGTTTTTTTTTTTTATTTTACATTTTGTTATCATATGCAGTCCCTTCATTTTTAAGATCCAACACAACCGATCTCCACCAGAATTTCAAATCCTGCAGTCCGGGGAATTTGGTACTTAAGCCCAGGGCTTTACAGGAACTATTTGGTGATGCCGAGGTGATCACAATTTTGAGATTGTAAAGAAAATAAATTCATGACAATTGGTTATCATTTACATTTTTTACAATTCTATTGTATTTTAATTTGTATTTGACGATATGAAAGAAATATACAAATGCTGAACATTTATTTGTCCTTAAGTCTTTAACTGACAGTATGGTCGCATGATTTTTTTTTCCTCAAGATGTTGACCCAGGCGCATTGATCTTCAGAGGTAAAGTGTATGGCCATGTGATCTTGTTCAGCCATTAACAGCATTTAATTTATCCAAGCCATTTTATAATAGGCTTTATATTGGCCTATAAACCATGACTAGAAGCACGACAGACACGAATCTGTACCAGATTCTGAGACCACATTTACCCTGACAACCAGCTAAAAAAATACTATTCAGGGGCAGCTACAGTATAATTTAACAAAAACTTTCTGTATGCAAGAATATGGTAACTGTTCATCAAATTCCATTCCCCAATCTTTAGGATTGTTTAAGTTGTGTTCCGACATGCAAAGATATGCCAGATATCGCCACACAAAACCTAAAATGCCATTTGATTGCCATTAGTTGCTGCAAATAATGCATTTAGTCATCTGTCATAATTAAAAGAATTGTGAGGAATGGAATGCAGCCATTCCTTGAATGGTGCTGGGGTTGTTATAATACAACCAGCAGGAGAACAGCTGCTGGGAGCAAATCACTTTAGTAGGGTCACTTCAAATCAAACTAAGGTCATGAGTGAGTTCGGCACAGAGTTCATCTCAAATGATTGATATGCTTGAAATAAAATTAATAATTATACAGTGTTTTTCTCCACTTAGCTTCTTTAAATAATTGTAGTCATACAGCATATAGAGGAACTGCTGTGGCAATTTTAAAGATGTTTTATTTATTTAATAGTGCTTTTTTTTTGTTCATTCATTCAAGAAAATATTTTAGGATTTATACCAGCAATGTTTATAGGTTCTGTTTTAAAATCACAATTAATGTCATTCTTATGTTGCTTTGGCATTTGAAAAAAATCTTTAGTGGAAAAATTGATACGTTTGTACAAAATCATTATTTACGATTCAAGAGAAATATTGACATCCTGTTCACTCATTCACATAAAGCATGACATGTATACTTAAAAGAACAGCTGATAATGTTAATTAAGTATAGTAAAATGGTTTCAGACACAGTACAATGAAACTTAATTTAGACAGGTGGCTGCCTATTCCAGGTGCTTCTGTCATTCATTTTTTTTTGCAGGCAGGTAAGACAAGTCAGATGTGTACAATAGTTCAGATGACCATTCATTGCCTTTTATATATAAAACAATGACAATGCGTTACATTTATTTTGTTCTTGAAGCTGCATTTTGTTTATAGTAAAAAGCTGTCAGGTTCCATTTTTTTTAGAACTTAGCTGTTTTATTTATTATATTAAGCATCCACATTATTTCCCTGCGAAATAAGGTTTTCAAGTTATTTGTTTTAAATTGAGGATTCATTTGTTTCCTTCCCAATAAGTTGCATTACAAAAAGAGTCATTGAAGGCCGTTTTTATATACTGCTTTGAAGAGACAAAGAAAGTTATACAATAATTAGAGGTTTATTCTTGAGTTATCAAACATTTGCTGGGTTTACATGCACGTGAAAATAGACTCTACAGTCATGACTGTGTGATTTTGTCACGCGAATACATCGTGAAACAACGAAAGGATGTCCTTTTGGCAGTGCGACTTTAACGGCAGGATCAATCACTTTCACACGATAAAAATAGCTGTAGAAACCCATGAAAACCAGAGCAGGAATCGTTCTTGTGGCTCACAAGATCTCGGCAGTCAAGGTCCTGTTCTTCTGACTTAATATCACGTAATCTCCAGCAGAAAGGGTGTACAAAACATAGACCCCTCCCCCCCAACACACATGCACACACTGAATGTACATTTATGGACTACTTTAACACTAGAAACGCCGCGGTTATACACATACCTACAACTTCATCGCCAGTTATTATAGTATATTTTAAACTTCATCAATATTAAAATGAAAGACAAACTATCGGATACTCAAAAGTTTTATTCAAGCACATGATCTCAAACACCTGCACAACTGAAATGTCGTATTTAAATGAACAATTAAATATAAAAGTGTTTATTTTATAACTTACCACACATAAAGCACTACTTAAAAAATGTATTAATAAAATGTAATTAATAAAATAAACATTTCAAATGAAACTAGTGTGTAAACAGGTGTAAAATGGTTTATGTACATAAACTGTAAAAACAAAAGTATTTTTTAATCTAAAATGAAAGTAACATATGATTTCTCTTGTTTGTGTGTCGCTTGCAGCACAGACTCCATATTGAGCTGCTGCAGCCTGCAGCTTTGCAGTTTTCTGATCAAAATTTTTCTGCTGAAGTGCTGTGGCTAGCTTCAAGATGAAATCTCTCCTACTGATACCAGTGCATTCCTTGTACAAATTTAAGGAATTGATGGCTGCCAGGTCTAGTGGAGATAACAACAGGCTTGTATGTAAAAAAAAACAATATTGTAGGTTATATTCAAAATAAAAACATGTATTGTAAAAGGTGGTTCTAGTGTTAATGAAATTTAACTTTTAGATGTTCCACAAACACACACACACACACACACAAATATAAATTCTAAGTAGTAAAACTTGTACTTAGTAGAAATTATATTTGATATAATTGTGTGTGTATGTGTGTATGTGTTGGTAACCAGACAAGCAAGTAGCTAATGTGCAGCATAATTCAGAATGTGCGCGAGAACATGTGAATTAATTTCTCTAAATGTTTTTATCTTCATGGCAGCTCATGAAGCTCATTCTTTTCCTACTTAGTAAACAGACACAGACATTTAAATATCCCCTCCCCTAAATGACTATGAATTGAGTAATCTGCATTGGTACGGACAATTGTTTTCCTAAATCAGAACTGCATAGAAACGCATTTCCTGAAAAGTATGGCAAACACGTTGTGAGGAAAACTGTCATGACTTGAGCATGTAAATGCTGCCATTGTCACAAAGAGTACCAAGTGGCACCTTCAAAGATGTCAATATGGAGGGAAGGGGCAGGGGATAAATAAATAACAACCATTAAATAAGCCTGGTGTTACTCTGCAGGGCACTAGGCTATAACTCACTTATTTTGTACTAAGTTAGACTGTAAAATTCTAAGAAACAAAATCAAATAGAATAACTGTCTTTTAAAACACACCTTTTTTTTTTTTTTTTTTTCTAAACCATTACTACTTGTCCACTTGACAAAGATTTTCCAGAATCAATTACCTTTTAAAGTAACTTATCTGTAAAGCTACTTTTCTATATAGTACATATAAAATCCCAAATAAATATTTACAAACCTAAAAGAGGTGAAGAAACGGTGACAAAAATGTTATTGTCCGATTTATTACTATGACAACTTTTTTCCTACAAAACTGCCAACATCATTTTTGTGCTACACATTCATCAGCATGTATTCAGAAAAAAAAACAAACAAACAAAAAAAAAACTATGTAACATATTAGAAAGAATTTTTGCTCATTAAGCTTTGATGACCATCTGGTTTAACCCCCCCCCCCAATAAAAGAAGCCCAGACAAGGTTACAAAGGTCACAAGCTAGGCCACAGGCCAGAGAGCTTCCAGTATAGCCCCAGACCTTAACCAAACATCCCTCTTATCACACGACGACTACTGTCATCAATCTCCAGGAAACAATACCATCTCAAAGGGGTCTGATAAACAGATTTTTGTATTTTTATTTTTGGTCTGTGTGTTCTTGCTTTTATAAATTAATGGAATCATACAGGAAAATCTTTCTGCCCATACCCCTCTCTGTAATAGCTTCCATCCTTTCACAGTGCTTAGCTCATTAGCAAGTGACCTGAAGGCATAACAACTTTGGATAATGGACCCTTGCTGTTTAGAAACTGTAAAAGTAAACAGGCTTTTTTTTTAAGTGCAAATTGCGCTGCTATGTACAAAGATCTATTTGTGTGTCTATGTGTGTGTGTGTGTGTGTGTGGTGTGGGTAAGTAAAAAAAAAAAGAAAAAAGTTGTTTCACACTTCTGTTCTGAGTGTTTAATTCCTTGGCAACAAATCAGTAGCCAGCATCAAGTTTATGAATTGCAGGCTTCATTAGTCTTAAAATGGTAACAAAGGAAGATGCGTTCTAAAAAGTGTCATCCTTCATCTGAGAGAGCAGTGCCTGACACATTAGGCATCTATATGCTCAATTAGCCACTGGCAGGCTCATTTTTCTGTCGCTCTCCTTCTCCCAGCTCTCCCTTGTGCTCTTGCATGTTTTTTCTCTCTCTAGTGTTGAAGCTTTCAGCATACACCTCATTGATGGTCCTGACTGCATGCAAACACTCAATTACAAGCAGACTAGTGGGTATTTGATTTTCAGTAAAAGGTTTGACTGCTGCTAGCTTTACACTCCATCACCTTGTTGAAAATAATAAGGTACTAGTAAAGGGTTGCTCTTGAAGATCCAGCTTGCTGCTGAAAGTGGCATTAGATTACTATATGCACAGACAATCTAGTCCTTCACAAGGCAAGCTATCTATTGGAGGTGTTCCTTTGTTGGTAATTTCCTGTATGGGTGATTTTTAAATAAAAAAGTATATAGCTGGAATAGCATGTCACTAAAGAAATATTTAGTAAATTGCTACTTTGTAATATCTCATATTGAATAGGCATTGACATGTACACATATATTCCTAGTTGTTTGTAAGTTCATACTTCATTTATATATATTTAGTATTAATATAATTGGAAATTTAGATAATAAATCATACATTTGCATTTGTAGGTTTTCAACATATGTAGCCCCTGATACACTATGCTGAAAAAAAAAATTACACTTGTAAATTATCATTATGTTTGGTTCTGAATTCTGCAGTTGAAAATACATCAATGTTCAACTTGTATTTTAGAAAATGAATTACTACATACACACCAGCTAAAAGATTAGCATTTAAAAAAAATGGACTGTAGTTTATTACTTCCTGTTACAAACATATTCTTCCTTAAAGGTTAAAAAAAGCAAAAAAAGAAATTCATATCAGTAAATTGTAAAACTATTTTATCTAATATTTTTCAGTATTATTCATTGTTACCTTTTACAGAATTGTATCTCCCTGAATGACAATAAAAATGACCAAGGAAAGACAATTTTATTCAAACGTTTCAAAAGTGAGATAAAGATTGGCTTGTGATGAATAATGTGATGTTCCTATCTTTAAATTGAAAGGTCAAGGGTTTGAAACCCAAGTCTGACACTTTTGTTCACTACATAGGATGCTCTGAGCTTTCCAGTTCTCCACACCACTGAAAACATTTGAGGGGAAGAAAAATGGCTCATACCCAAGGTGCACTCTTTCAAGCTGTCAGGTCAGAAGTTCAGAATGATGATAGAGACCTCAGGTTCTGCTCTCATGCTCTCCAAGATGAGGGGCTCACCTCAGAAGGCCAAATAACAAATGTGTGGGTTGGGAGTTGACACTTGGTCTACCTGAAAAATAAATGAACTTTTTTTTTTTAGATTTTAAATTCTCTATAATGTGTAAAACAGTAAAAAACTCCACTTATTTCCCCATAAAACACATACATACTAAACTAGTATACACAATGGTAATGGAGTAAAACAATCAAACATATTTTAACTGGGCTGAAAGTCAAATGAAAATGAGATGGATATCTCAAGGGGTTCTTATTACACTGGTTAAATAAATAAATGGCATTGAACAAATTCAGTAGCAGTGTTGGTAGTAGCAGGAAGACCTGCTGGTTGTTAATTTGTCATTTCACTTGACATGTTCAATCAATTTCAGGGTGGGTAAAGCTGTTTTATTTGTGTCATGCAGTGTGTGTATGGTTAAAGATTAGAACTAATTGGAAAGTAATTTGAGTAAAGTATGGAAAAACAATTTAAATAAAACTAGGATGGGAGCAGTATGCCCCATCAGGGAAACTAATAAAAGCTATGTTTTTGTTATGTGTGTGCTCATTGTTTATTTATTTATTTATTTAATGCATTAATGATGTAGTGTTGTTATAGTTATGTATAATATATTACATTATAGTTACCATTACAATTGTATAATGCCTCAAGATTTGATTAACAACAACAAAAATAGCAGCAGCCTCGCCAATGTTTAAAGTAAATCACTGAATGGTCATGATATTAATTGCAGCAATCATGAAGACACAAAACATTTATCACCAACACTTGTCTTGTTCTTTCTGCTGTTGTCCATACAAAAGTGAGGGACAGTTAAGAGCAAATTAACTCCTTGTCCTCTCATAGAGCAGGAAGGGGCTTTGGGGAACGAGCCCTGACCTTCTCATTTCATCCTCATTAGTATCTCGTGTCAAAGATCCATTGCTGTTTAATCATCACCCATAATCCCCGGCTTCCATGCATGGGAACATATGATCTGTTGCTGGGAGAGTCAGAGGTCAAATATGATTTTTTTTTTTTTTTACCTAAAGAGTGCAAAGAAGGTGGCAAGGGTCAGATCCAGGCCATATTATTTAATAAGCATGAAAAATAACATGAGGAGAAATGTTAGCATATACTGAGCTTTTGTTATGACCTTGCAGCTGTTTTTTAGCATTGTTATTGTACAGGAGGGAGATTAATTGGTGAAGTCAAGAATAAAATACAATTAGCTGTATTTACCTTGTGTTACAGTAAAGTTTGGATTATACATTATCTTAAAAAAAAAAAAAAAAAAAAAAAAAAATCATCATAAACCATTTGTTATTCTTATATTCCATTCTCTATTTTTTGCTCTGTGTATGCCTTGCACTGTGCCACGACTGTCCTCCTTATGGGTGATAGGACTCGAGGCACCCGGTGCCAATATAAATGAGCCCCATTCATTTCCCGCCTTTGGCATATGGCATATCATTGTCCTCTGCCACTGTTGGCATGTCCTGTCATTTAACAAACTATCTATCCCACTGAGGCCCAGGAAAACAACAACAGAAGACAGAGAAGGGCAGCCAACAACTCCACCGCTCTTTTCATCTCATACCACATGCAGAAGACAACAAATTAAATAGCAAGTGACCTACTTACCTGGCCTGCTCATTCCAATGTCTCTGTAGCCAAAACTGTCATTCTGTTTTGCAGACTTAAATTCTAATGTAGATACTGTAGTTGTAAAGTTATGAACACATAATTTTGATTCTATTTAACAGCATCATATCAAAGATACCAAATGATATCGCAAAAGTCTACCGGAAGCCATAATTGCAGGACTTGGTACATGTTAAATTTTGCATTTTGTTTGTATTATTGTAAGTATATGTAAGTCTACAAAGAGGGTATTAAACTCAATATGTTAACATTATTCAGCAGGATTCATTCAACTTTATGTAGCAAAATTATTTTTGGCCATAGCCATATGTTTATTCACTCAACCCAACCCATCTATCTCATTTGATTCAGTTCTAGATTCAATGCTTACATTAACATCATATGGTTGGAATTAAATGGGTCATTGTATCTTGTGTTATTAGTGCTGATTGTAGAAGTGTCATGAGGTTCTGCGAACAGGATTCAAGACCATGAAATTCAATATTTGTCTCAGGTAACTTGAAGTTTGTTAAAGTGTCTGTCTGATTGTGTATAAGTATAACTCAAACTTGAATGAATTAGAATGCATATACATTGAGCATATACAATGTATCAGTAGTGAATATGTTATCACTATTGTTAATAAAGCTATTCATTATAAATTAAAATACAAATTTGTGTTTGCGCGCATTTCTAGTTGTCAAGGCATATACAGCTAACCTGCACTTAATTTATTACTGAAACAACATTGCAATGTTATAGTTTCTTTAAATTTAAAAATAAATTAAAATAAAAATGGAATGTTGTAGGTTTTTTTTTTTTTTTTTAATCAATCGAAGATCTATGGATTTTTGTTGCATTTTAAGTAGTTTTTCAGTTTTAATATATGAATGCACTATATACAGCTATGGCCAAAAGTTTTGCATCACCTACAATTTTAGACAAAAAACTATATGAACATAATGTTGATCTTTTATTTAACATCATGTGATCAAAGAAACTACAAACTGAAGTTGCAAAAGTCTACTGGAAGCAATAGCAGTAGTAGGGTAGCTCATGTTTGACAGTGAAATGTCACATTTCCACATTCTTGTCAGTATATGGAAAACTACAAAGTGGTATGCAATTCAATATGTTAAAGTAACATTATACAGCAGGCTTAATTTGTGTTAAGCAAACTTGTTAAAATTACTTTATGAAACCGGTATCGACATGTAAGGGAAAATCCCTAGAGTGTCACCTGAAGTGGACTCACTTTAGTATAAGATATATATATATATATATATATATATATATATATATATATATATTATAGCTATAGTCGATACAAGTGGTCCTTTTAAACAAATCAGTTATTACTTACTGGATAGGGATCTCTTTTCTGACCCAAACATTTACACTGACATAATTGTTAAAAGCCTGCCATTTCTTTGTTTGGTTGTATTAGTCACTGTGATGTGGACCTTTCAAAGAACTTCCTATCCTCTTCCCAGAAGAGGCCATTTCCTGTTTGATTGCTATCTGTGACTAAAGTCAATATTATGGCAGGTAAACTAATATTTCCAGTCTTCATTCACAGCAGCTAACACTTTAGAAGTGATGAGAAACTGATGATATTTCAATCTGAATTTAATTTCTAGGATTACAGGTCAGATACAGTTACAGATAGAGTGATTTAATTACTCTATCTACTTAACTCCCTACATTTGTTCCTTTCTCTTATTTCTTTACATTAAAGGGGATTTCTTTTTTTTTACTTATGGAGTAACTAACAACTGAAACAGACTACCCACAATGTAGAATTGGTTTCCAGCACTTCTGCTATAAGTGATATTGGACCAGACATTTTATGTATGATTTAAAACTTCTCAGTGACAGCTTTTTTCAAGGCAGAGTGGAACACAACATCCAGTTTTAATCTCCATTGTGTAGAGTTTGCTCATAGTTGACCTAACCTTATGCTGAGATTCCTTTTCCAAATGAATGCATCTAAAAGCTGTAGTGAACAAAGGGAAAGCATCAACAGTGATGGGTTAGGCAATCAATGAGAAGTGGTGGGGGTACTCCAGATCAGAAATGACATTAGGTTACTCCCAACTATTGTTCATATTTAAGGCTATTACTACTGTTGGGAAAGATCTGTGCAGAGATATGTCACATTAGGAAACGCATGGTTTAAACAGTGATGTCTGGTTCCAATTATATATATATATATATATATATATATATATATATATATATATATATATATATATATATATTATATTATATATAATTTCCCATTTGAGGTTTAAGTAGTTTGGTGAATGCCCTGTTCTCAATCCAACCACTAGTTTCCTGACCCTCCCCGTCCCCCAAAGGTCAATTGGAGTTTTGGTGTTCCTGTGTCAAACTAATTACCACCTCTACATTTTCACTGGAATATGCTTCATGCTTATCAAGACAAGTTAGAAGCAGAAGGACAAATGGTAGCAAAGGCATATTAGCTGTGCTATTTATTTAAGGATAGAACATTTGGGAAACACATTGTCAAATTTCACTTTTTTTAAACCTAATTGACTTTTTTTAAACCTAAAATTAACCTAATATCAAACTATCAAAAATTGATAGACTATAATAGATTGCTGGAAATCTTTTTTGTAACATTTATCTAAACAATAAAATGTACAATACATAAATTATTATTATTATTATTATTATTATTATTAGTAGTAGTAGTAGTAGTATTATTATTATTATTAGTAGTAGTAGTATTATTATATGTACAAGTAAATGACAGAGACACTTTGAATAATTAGCCATCTGTCTTAAGTAGCCACAAAATTTAAGTCACTTTGGTTACAGCAGGTTTTACCCCAATAGCAAGCTAGTGGTAAATTCTGACTTAAAAAAAAAAAAAAAAAAAAAAAAAAAAAAAAAAAATAGTCCCAGTTGAGCAAAAGAGCAACAGTGTATATACTTTTATATGAATATTTATATATGTATATTACACTAATACTTATATATGTATATTTCCATTTGTTGTACTACTACGATGATAACTTAATGACACATGACTGTTTCTGCTTCTTAACTGACAGGATAATTAATTAATGTATAGGCACATGATCAGAAAGTTTCTTTGTTGGTTTGGCTGTCTTCTGCTTCAGTTCTCTCATGCATTGGAGAACAGGTTGTAAATTGTATGATTGTAAAGAATGTAGCAAAACTTAAATTACATTGGATATATATATATATATATATATATATATATATATATATATATATATATATATATATATATATATACGTGTCTGCAGTGGCTCTCAAAAGTATTCACCCCCCCCCCCCCCCCCCCCATGGACTTTTCCACATTTTATTGTGTTACAACATGGAATCAAAATGGATTTTTTGCCACTGATCAACACAAAAAATGTCCATAATGTCAAAGTGAAAAATAAAATCATCAAATTGTTTTAAATTAATTACAAATATAAAACAGAAAATAATTGATTGCATAAGTATTCACCCCCTTTGCTATGACACACCTAAATAAGCTCTGGTGCAACCAATTGACTTTAGAAGTCACATAATTAGTTGAATGGAGTCCACCTGTGTGCAATTCAGGTGTTTCACATGATTTCAGGTTAAATACACCTGTCTCTGGGAGGTCCCACAGTTGGTTAGTACATTTCCTAACAAAAACTACATCATGAAGATGAAGGAACATTCAAAGCAAATCCGGAATAAGGTTATTCAAAAGCACCAATCAAGGGTAGGATATAAGAACATTTCCAAGGCATTTAATATCCCCCGGAGCACAGTAAAGTCCATTATTAAGAAATGAAGAGAATATGGCACAACTGTGAAACTGTCTAGAACAGGCCGTCCTCAAAAATTGAGTATCTGGGCGAGAAGGGCACTAGTCAGGGAGGCCACAAGAGGCCTATGGCAACTCTAAAGGAGTTACAGTCTTCCACGGCTGAGCTGGGAGACACTGCATATGGCAACAATAGCCCGGGTGCTTCACAAAACTGGCCTTTATGGGAGAGTGGCAAAAAGAAAGCCATTGTTGAAAAAAACTCACATCAAATCTCAGCTAGAGTTTGCCAGAAGGCATGTGGGAGATCAAGTGGAAGAAGATTCTATGGTCTGATGAGACCAAAATAGAGCTTTTTGGCCTCAATGCTAAGCGTTATGTTTGGCGCAAGCCTAACACCTGACATCATCCTGAGAACACCATGCCTACGGTGAAGCATGGTGGTGGCAGCATCATGCTATGGGATGCTTCTCTGCATCGGGGCCTGGAAAGCTCATGTACAGAGAAAAAGTAAAAACAGCAAAGTACAGAGAAATCCTGCAGGAAAACCTGCTGAAGTCTGCTAGAGACCTGGGACTTGGGAGAAGATTCATCTTCCAGCAGGACAATGACCCCAAATGTACAGCCAAAGCCACACTGGAGTGGCATAAAAACAAAAAAGGTCAATGTCCTGGAGTGGCCCAGTCAAAGCCCGGACCTCATTCCAATTAAGCATATGTGGAAGAAGTTGAAAATTGCTGTTCACCATCCAACTTGACCGAGCTTGAGCAATTTTGCAAAAAAGAATGGGCAAAAATTGCAGTGTCAAGATGTGCAAAGCTGGTAGAGACTTATCCAAATAGACTCATGGCTGTAATTGCTGCCAAAGGTGCCTCTACCAAATATTGACTCAAGGGGTGAACACTTATGCAATCAATTATTTTCTGTTTTGTGTTTGTAATTAATTTAGAACAATTTGTAGATTTTATTTTTCACTTTGACATTATGGACTTTTTTGTGTTGATCAGTTACAAAATCCATTTTGATTCCATGCTGTAACACAATAAAATGTGGAAAAGTCCAAGGGGGTGAATACTTTTGAGAGCCACTGTGTACATATATATGTGTGTGTGTGTGTGTGTGTGTGTGTGTGTGTGTGTGTGTGAGATACAGCTTCTTGTTAACCATGACCAGCCTCAAAACATAGCATTTGGACCTTAGTTAGTTTGAATAAGTAAAACTATAAATAGATTATTATTATTATTATTATTATTATTATTATTTATATTATTATTATTATTATTATTATTTGTTTTTTTTTTTTTTTGTTTTGTTTTGTTTTGTTTTTAAATTTAAACTACCCCTAAATATTTTGTTTAAAACCAGTGCACCGTTTCACACATTGAAATTCAAATAGTGTCTTCCTGCCCTTATGGTCTTTGTCAAAAAGACCCCAATGTATTCTAGGCTACCATTTAGATCGATCGCAGACAATGAGGTTTTTATTTATTTATTTATTTATTTATTTATTTTAATACAGCTGAGATATCTGATCTCTCAGGAGAAGATGCCCAACCTTTAACCTCATCCATCATACAGTGCTGGACATATGAAAAAGAATGGTGACAAGAGGAAGAACAATATGAAGCCCATTATACTGTAGCCTTAATTCACATGCATAGACCCTATCTGTTCTGAAAATGAAATAAATAGGCAAAACGATTTGCAACATTGAAGGCTATGCCTTTAGGAAAGCATATGGTTTAAACTGTCATTCACATTGGATACATTTGTTAACCAAGCCTTCAGTCTACATGTATAATGAAGACACAGTATATATTGTATTTACCTGGAACATAACACAGTTCAATATGTGCCATTTTACATTATTTACATATATAACAAGAAAGGCTTTGAATCAAAAATATGTATTTTGATAGGTTTCATGACAATAATGTCACAAATAAATCAAATGCATGAAAAATCCAGTTGATACAGGAGCCAGACCAAGAAGATTTCAATTTAGAGTTATAAATCACATCTTACAAATCTTACAAAACTGATATAACCTTTTTAAACAATTAAGCCCATCATATAATTTATACAAGAACGGGGTTCTTGAATGTCTCTACTGTAAGTGTATTACCATTGCATTAAGTTGATGTTTCAAAAGAAAATTCTTATCTTAAAGCATGACTGGAGTTCAGCAAAAGGATTCCCAGTCTTATTATGTTGTAGGTCAATAGCTGTAGCAAAAGATATGTTAGCTGGAATATTGAGTTTGTAAGCATTCTGTTAAAGATACAGTAATTTGGATATTGATCAAAAGCCATTTTCTATCTGATGTTTGAAAATGATTGAAGCTTATATGCAACATGTGTTCCAGATAATTTACTCATCCCAGTTTCTTTTCTACAGGCAACCATATTGGCAAGCATTAGTGGTTGTCTGAAGTGTATTAATGTAGGTAGCCCAGTGGTTTACTCATATTTCAGTTTCTTAGAGGTACCTATATATTTTCTTTTCTTAATTTGTTAACTGTATTGAATTATCACTTACACTAGGAGCACCCTATTGGATTTGTGAGCATGTGTGTATAAAGTGTGTGTGAACAGCATTATTATTTCGGGACTGAGCCCTGTGTCTTTACCTGCACAACACACATTGTTGTGTAGAGCCAGGTACTATTATTTAAGGCTGACAAACAAGCAGTCCCACTGATTTAGAGAGCTGTTTTTGACCGTAGACTGTATTAGTGTCTATTGTTCCTGAGCAGCTCATCACCACTATACCTGCACACTGCAAACCACTTCACCACACTCGCATACATTGTTTTTAATATTAACTTTTAATATAAGGTCTCTGTACTGTCTCAGTTTTGCCAGTTTATCTCCAAGGAGATCATTCAAACCAATTAATGTACCTAACAAAGTGGGCACAGTGCTTTCCTTGTCTTTTTATTTGTTAGTTTTATTGCCCATTCCTATATCATATAGTGAAACATGCCCTAGTTTTATTTACAGTTTATAGCAATTGGCATTTCAAACCTTAGCCTCTGTGATATGTTTGTGCTATGCACTCACTCCCCCTTCTGCCTCTACGTTTCTCTGGCACCAGGTCCAAACGGTAATATAAACTATTGGTTTAATTTCTACCACATTGGAAAGTCTATCACTGTGATCATTTAATGCAGGAGATTAGAAAGATACAACTTTGTTTTAATTGATTGTGGCCATATGGCATCATGAGAAACGTCTTTGATCTTTAAGCTCAGATGTTAATTTTGTTTTGTGTACAACGTCTGTTTTGTAATGCTTGTGCACATATCACTCTCTGCTATAATCTCTTCAGAGTTCCAAGATCTGGGTTGTAGTTATGTTTGTGGGTTTGGGCAGAAGACTGATTATAAAAGACATGCTTTAATATGTTTTAATTGTGTCTCACTGGGGCGTTTTTTACATCCTCTATTTAGGAGCACTCCAAAAAAATCAGGCACAAACCTTCAATAGGCCTATCAATAACATCATGAAAGGGAAGGGAACCTTCCACTGTGAGCAGTGTTTGACCATTGTAGACAGAGGAGAATTGGCCACAGAAAATGTTTGCCCATATCCTTAATAGTAACAAATTAGAACCATTAAACTACCAGTATTTTTTATTTATCATATTACAGCGGAAATGGATAATTCAACCCAGTAATGAGGGAAATTCTGATATGCTCAAAATGTCTTCATGTAACTGGGCAGATACAAATACATATACACTAGTGCAGGGGTTGGCTATGTTTTTGGGCAGAATGCCAAAAAAAACAAACCCCCAACATTTACTTTTAAGATGTTTGCAAACCAGGAAAACAAAAGGGGGTCTGGGGTGGTTGGTTGGGGTGGCATAATTATTAAGACCCACATAATTATTAAGGTTCCCATCTATATTGTTATTTCTTACAGTAAATACCAAATTTAAACAATAGCAAAACTAACAACCACTGACAAAAAATAAATACTACAAAAAGAAATGCATATATGCAGGGACACAAGTTTGACTTACTGAATATCTTGTGTTATAACTATTTATTATTACACATTTTTTAACGTTCATGTTTAAATACCACAAGATGATTCAAAACTATGCATGATGTTCTGACCTTTTTTATTTTTTTGCGTGAGATACACAGTAGCTTGCGGATTAAGGATTTGATTTCGGTCTAAAACTTATAATAAATGTGAGAGAACACAACGTGACTCCACACATCCATCTCCCCCACCCAAAAAAAAAAGTTGAGTCTGTCAACGTTCTGAAAAGGGTTGGCATGCCAAGCAAAATGTCTTGGCGTGCCACACTGTGGCACACGTGCCAGAGGTTGCCGACGCCTGCAGTAGCGGGTCAGTGGGGATTACTTTTAGACAGATTTTTGTACTCAGCAGGTTTTTGTGTACAGTAAATGTCTTAAGCAGGTTCTTGTATAAGTAAATGCCTTATTTCTTCCAACACAAACATAAACAGTACACAGTTTTTAAAACAAAACATTCTCATTTACTTGTTTTTGTTTTGATTTATTTTTTAAAATCTTTTTCTTTAGACTTAAGGCTTTAATTTCCCATAGGTGTTCTTGTTGTTTTAACTTATTATATATATAGATATATATATATATATATATATATATATATATATATATATATATATATATATATATATATATATATATAAAAAAAAAAAAAAAAACGTGTTTTATATCGTTTCCTAATTCCTAGTGGTTCTTTTTGTTCTTCAATTGGGTACTGTAGTTCTCCAGATTGCTGTAGACTGTTTAGGATTCAGATGTGACAAAACATGAAAGGTGCTGGCAAGAATTGGTTGAATTCTACCAGGAGCACCAGCAGCAAAAAGTCGTTTAGAAAATTGTCTTTTTATTTATTTATTTATTTATTTATTTGTGTTCAAAGGTCAACCTGTAGCTTAGCAGCTAAGGTTATAGATGACCTATTAGTGGCATTATTTCAAAAGATATAAATATTTAATCGGCCTCTAGTGGATGTAAGACAGTGGTATTTCTTACATCAACTTGTGGCAAAAATATTACAGGGGGACAGGATAATGGTGAACCAGATGTGCAGCACTTGGTGGAGCTCTATACAGATACAGATGCTTTCAATTTTGGAGTTTTAAAAAGTAATCATAATATGATGACATGAAATAATACAAACTCAATCTACATAGAAGAAAAGATTAGTTAACATAACTTAAAAATCCACTCTCATAGTTTAACCTTCATAGTGTTGTGCATGCATTCTTTTTCAATTTCTGCCATCAAAGTGCTAATTGAAATAACACTGACTTGTTTTCAAAAGTAGCTGCAAGAGCAAGCCTGAGCTTGCAAAATAAAGGCTGCAGGAAGATATATCTGCTCACCTCAATAAAACAAAAAATTAAATACTGCAAGCTTTTCAGTGGAGGAGACTGGCAAAAATAAAACACAACAGATACAGGCAAAATAAAATACCAAAAATAATGTCTAGTCTGCACATACGTTTGTCAAAGTAGCAGCTCTTAAATCTTGTAGTCCTAATAATAATAACAACAATACATATGTATAAAAAAGTGAAATGCTGTTTTGTTTTATATCTTTCTGCTACGATATACATATAGACAGTTGGTTGATATATAATATAAAAGCATTTGTTAGGTTTTTTTCTTTTTATACAACAATGTTTCTCTAACATATAATATGAATGAACATATGAATGAATGTATAAATAACCTATATGCAAAATGCCCATTTTACTGCATTATTAGTACTACAATTCAGAATGCATAGGCTTCTCGTTAGGAACAGGGCATGAGATGACAATTGAACAGCGTGGATCTGACCTCGCAACCAGATTGGTCCTGAAAACACACCTCTGGTCTTGGGCAGAGATGCTGTTAGAAGAGCAACTGTGTTTGATTATTTATTGCAGAAGAATATTAAAGTAGCCTTCCTCCAGGAAACACACTCTGATGAAGGGAACAGGGCAGACTGGTTTAATGAGTGGCAAGGGAGTTTATTCTGAGCCATGGCACAAATTTTAGTGCAGGAGTAGCAATTTTATTTCTAAAGATTTTAAACCTTATAAAGCACACCCTTGCTAAACGCCCTTCATTATAACGAACATGACTATAACCAATCTGGCCCCTGGACCCTAAAAAGATAATATAAACATGCACGGTCAACATCCTGGTCTGTACGCACGGGATGTCACCTCTTCAGTGAAGTCAACTCTTTTGTCTTAAGAAACGTACGCTGTGAAACTGCCTCCAAAACAAAAATCATTTTATGTTGCAATAAAGCTGGAAACTGTATTGATCATTTGAAAGAAGTAGTAAAGCAGGCATATCTCTGTAGGTTGATAAGGCGTACAGCGTTTTATTAAATAATACACAAATGATTTAAACAAACACAAAACAAAAGGGCACAAGGGCCAAACAAACAAATAGTAAACAAATAGTATGCTGGTGGCGAAACCAGCATACAAAGCAATTGGTGGAGCTGCCTGATGAGATTTCGGGATCAATAAGCTACTAACAACCAAACAAGCAAGATGGGCCGAATGGCCTCCTCTCTTTGTAAACTTTCTTATGTTCTTATAAAGTATTTGAAAAAGAAAAAAAAAAAAGTCCAATTTTATCTTAGGACACTAACTCATTGACCCGGAGGGCAAATGATGTGGCAGCTGCAGATCATAAAAAGCAGCTGCAATAGTTTACTAAGGGGTTATGAGCGACAGTATAAATAGGTATAAATAGGGGTCGAAGCAATGTTTATCTGTTCCTTTGTTTTTGGTTATTAATAAGTGACCTGGAAGGACCTGTATTTGTGTGGTGAATAATCGCGAGTGTTTGTTTTGTTCTGTCTTTTGTTGCTTGTAATCACTAGATGGCTAATACGTTACGGACCTGTTGCCAGAGGCAAGCACAAACCAGGGACAGCACTTGACTTGTACCACTTTAAACTGTACCACAATCACTAATTCATGAACTAAACTCACTTGTGTATGTGTTTTGTGTTTAATGAGGGGATACAATAATGAGGCTGTTGTTTCGAGACCAGCCCAGGGATTATAAATGTAAGTCATACACGCCGCTGTATTACTTACCAGCATTATTATTTACTGTTTGTTTCGCTGTCAGACACGGGACTTAAGGAAATAAAATAAACAAACCTTTTTCACCTGAATTACAATTGTCTGTCTGTTCTTTGATCACCTGCACCTGCACAATATTAACCACTTTTCACAATGCCCTTTTAGTTTACAAATAATTTTAATTGTTTTCATATTTATAATCATTAAAAACAATGCTGCATTGATGCAGCTTCTTTATTTTCTACAAGTAAATGGAAGTTACTGTATGTACTTGAGGAGGCAGTGTTTAAAGTCCAGGCCTTGTAACTAGAAGGTCACCAGTTCAAATCCCACCTCTGCCACTGACTGACTCACCGTGTGACCCTGAGCAAGTCACTTAACCTCCTTGTGCTCCATCCTGCGGATGAGATGTTAAATCAATGTCCTATCGTAAGTGACTCTGCATATACTGCACAGTTCACAGCTTACCTCTGTAAAGTGCTTAGTTCACTATGAAAAAAAATAAAATCTTCTTCTTCTTCTTCTTCTTCTTCTTCTTCTTCTTCTTCTTCTTCTTCTTCTTCTTCTTCTTCTTCTTATTAATCGTCACTTCTTACATAGAATTGTCCCATGAATAAGCCAGAGAGCTATTAACCCTTTTTGTTTATATATATATATATATATATATATATATATATATATATATATATATATATATATATATATATATATATATATATATATATTGTGGGCGGGTAGGTGCACACGAAGAAAACAGGCAGTAGTTTCCAAAACAAAGCAAGTCTTTATTCCAGTATTCTATACAGCTGGCTCTTATATTGGAATGTCCAAAAGAAAATAAACAGTTCAAACAAGGTTTCAAACAAAAAACCAAATCACCAAAGCAAAATTGCTGATGTAAACCAACCGGACCAATAACCACGTCCAGTTGGTGAATAGGTAATTCCACCTGGGTTTTAGGTTTCTTCTTTAGGAACCCTTCTCCTACCCTTATTCCGCAGTCCAGTCCCTTTGCGAATCTCAGCAGCGGACAGGCCGTTCCTCATAGCCCCTGCAGAGAACAGGGAATTGCAGATGCAAAAGACCACCACGTTATCCCGTTCCGATCTTATTGTAGATAGTCCTCAGAAGTTCTCAGGCAGGCAAACCAAACAAACAACCCAACAGACTAGCGGCACATGCTCCCTTTTACCAGCCAGGCATTTGGCCGTTACAGGCTACAGGTGTGGGTCTAACAATAGTCAAACCCTAATTGCCTACCTAACCACACCTGCAGCCTGTCGGTCCGTTAACTCCTTGACATCATGGCAGGCATGTATGCTGCCCACAGGTCCATCTGATCATTTCTGGCAACCTCTGTGGGCTCACACCAAACCTGCCATGAATGACTCCTGGTGGTAAACTTGTGAGCTGGCTCACAATATATATATATATATATATATATATATATATATATATATATATATATATATATATATATATATATATATATATTGTTTTAATTGTTGCGTGTCAAAACAAACCAAAAGCAAAAACAAAATTTTATAATAAAGCAAAACAAACTTTTTATTTTATGTAAATGTTAATTTAATATGTGGTTCGTTTTTGTAATTAAAACCAATGCCATTGCTGAAAATAGGAATATATTCCTTAAGCTGTATAGATCTACATTACCCTTTTTTAAATGATGTTTTCGCTGTACAGGGGCTGCTCTACTGTAAAAGAGGATAGGGCATTCTAGAGCACACACACACACACTCTAATGTACAGGTCCCCAGGAACATCAACTTCCGATTTTTCTTTTTTATCGCTCACATGTCTCAGTTTAAATTAGTCAAATGAATTGTAGACAGACTACAATGTAACTTGTTTAGTATTTAAAAGGTCAAATGTGTTTGAGAAGGCCAAAGCATAACAGCTTTCTCTTCTGAATATAATTACGTTTATCAGTTATATCTCAACTGTGAGAATACAGACTGAGAACAATGCTGCAGGGATAATCATATCTCAGAAGAAGAACATATTTGCGAGTTGCCAATACATACAGTGAAGGTGACGTCAAGACTGCAGAGAGAGGAGGTCAACAAGACTGTCAGCAGCATGTAGGCCTTGGTAACACTTGTTAACAAAAGGGGAGCTCTAAAAAGAAACCATTGTATTTTATAATTCTCAATGTATTTTTGAAAGAGACTATGCAATAGACCTTTATCGGTCAATTTATTGCTGACCAAATACAAATTATATTGTTTCTACAAAAGCTTGTTTCTTTTAACCTTCTTTCAAGATCCACTACTGAAAACAAACAAAAAAAAAGCTCAACAAAAAAGTTCAACAACTCCAACAGGTACTTATCGTAATTTTTAAAAAAATTCAGTGTCTGTAATTTGTATATAAGCTGCTTTTCAAAAATGTCATTTTCTCAGCTCTATAAACTTCAAACACAGTCAGTGCTGACATGCTTCCATTTGTATCATTCATCGATTCACAATGTTAATACGTTTTTTTTGTACTCCCTTTAAATGCTGGCAACACCCTTGCAATTGTACTGATGACAAAATAGAAAATATAACTTGAAATAGCCCTAAGATACAAGTGAGGATAACAGCTCCAGGACACAAATTCAACAGGGCGTTTGGACAGCAGTAACACAGTAGCTTTCTACTCTGGAAGTCCAGTACAGTGCCATTAGTATTTGTATACACTGTTCAAAACAATTTGTTAAAAAAATGAATATCTTATCTAACGATAGGACCAGAACCAATCAAAGCAACATAGGGTATTGAAAAACAAAACTATCTCACTGGGAAAGGGTTATATAAACAAACTAAAGATATATGTTTCTTTAGATGAAGTTTATTTTAGGATTGGAACAGTTGCAAATATTATTCTTTTAACAAAAACAGTTTCCCTTTCAAAAAAAAAAAAAAATAACTTCTCTCAGACTTGGCATTACACTCATGCACTGCTTTTGTTGAAAAAATAAAAAGAATATATTCTTTAAACTGTATAGACCCACAGAATCATGTTTTTGTTATTTTCAAGTTGATTGGTATCATAATCAGGGGGTTTAATTCAGGAAGTTCTGCGTCTCCTACTACTGGGTAAGAGTGCAATTGGCTTAATAAATTGAAGCCTAAGTATGTATGGGAAATGTCTCCTTTTGTGGAATTAAAATGTTATGTCCTGTATTTTATGCTATTCCCTGTGTGTTTTTTAATTCCTGGCATACACTTATTTTATTCAGCTTGTGTGGAGTCTCTATTGCGCGCCACAGATTAGATTTATAACCTCTGCAGAGTTTATGAATACCTTTTTCATTTTTTCTTCTGACATTTTAAGTGATTGAAATTGTATGCTTCTGTTAACTATATGACTTGCGATGTGTACTGGTTTAATGGGCATGCCACTGTCCTATAAATAACATTCAGGTAAGAGATCCTGTTTTTTTTTGTAGGTGACTTAAATATCTATGTCGAAATGCAATACAAGATCATATATCAAATAGTGTTTTGTGTCAGAATTTGTTAAGATTTGTAAAAGGAAAAAGTATATATGTAGAAATCCAACTGAAACATTGTGACTACATTATTGAAAACAGTATGAAACACTAAACATAATACAAATAATCAATATTAGAAAATGTTTCTTTATTTTTTAATTTGCTAATACATTTGAGTACCTAACGGTAACTTAAATACTGAAACTTACACAAATACACATACCTGCACTTAAATCCTAATTTTAAAAAATTTAAAAAGTTACCTGTACTTTTGTTCTTTTACATGTTTTACAAATAGTTTCACAAACCTTGTTCGTCTTTGTGTACAAGGCACCTGGACTTTAATACTGAGGTATTATTTAGGCTATTGGAAATATCTATGATGCAACACTGTCCATCTCTCTAATACTGAAGCCGAAGGCTGCAGAGCACAGATGGAATTCTGAGCAAAACATTTCCCATGGAACATTGAGGAAAACATTTGTATTCATTAGCAACAAAAACTACTGCTGCATAAAATCACGAAAAAACAAACGGAGAAACTTTTTTATATTTTTAATGTATCCATTTTCTAATAGCAGTAGAATCCTCAAAAGATGGCTTTACCATCTAGCTAAGCCTTTCATGTTATGTTAAATTTAACATCACAGGGTGGTAAAGCCCTCTTCTTCTGGTTTTGTTGGATGGAATGTTGGAAACTAAAACTAGCAATCTGATTGGTTACTTAACCAGTCTTTAATTCTCTAGAAATGTCCTGCACAACACAAAAACTTTACATGAGAAAACATTTCGTTTAGATCACAACTGAAGCGAGATTAGCGTGAGTTTGTAGAACACAGGTAAACAGTTTAAAATGATATTTATTCAAAGTTGTATCTATAGATGGCTTACAGAAGCTATAATGACCTTGGCACAGGGCATTCCCATGAGAAAAAACAAACAGAAAAACTCAGATGAATGAAAACTGTTAGGGCAGATGTCTGCTTTTCTAATGAAGCAAAGTTATTTTTTTCCAGCACACTAGGGGTTTTATCCTCAACTTCACAGCAGTTCCCAGTTACAAGGATGAATATGATGTCCATTGTCTACACAACTTGGCAATATAGAATGTGTTGCTTTACCTAACTATTAAGCTAATGATATGGTGTTCATGTTATTCTGTCCACCAAGTGTACAGTATGTATGCAATTAGACCATGGTACTGTGTTACAACATTAATTATTTCCAAACTCTATCTGTAAATTTGACCCTGATTGATATGATTATGGTAAAAGCTGCATGAAATGATAGTGAGCAGTGGGATGTATTTTAATACTGTGTTATTTCCCAACCCCTGCAGTTTTTATGAAGCTGGACACCTAATAAGATAGTTAATGTGAGTAAGCAACACCATTAAATAAAAGTGCTTCTCAAGTTTCACTATAAGGCTGGAGAACTGGAAAAAGAATATTTTAAAATCATGAAACAGAAACTGTAAAAACAAATTAAAAAGAAGAAATACTGAAGTACAACAAGTGGGAAGTAAACTGAAATAGAGTTAGCAACAAAAGAAAGTCTTTCCTGTCTGGCACGTCCACTTGTCTGAGAGCGATTTTGCAAGACTGAAAGCACAGCTCAAAGAGGGGTATATTTTCACAAGGAAAACTAAAGGGAAACATACAGTAGGCTTTTTTTTCAATAACAAAAGCATCTGTGCAATAATTCACCTCGATGGGGAGTTCACCAATGACATTTCATTGTAATTCTTTACAGGCTGTAAAATGTGTGAGAAAGTAATACACCAAAAATTCTCATATGCATATGAAAAAATCATTGCATGAAAGGGTCCAGGGGATTAGGACAAGATACATTTACACTAAGCTTTACACATTCCATTGACACATTTGCTGTTTTGGCATTGTTGCCTCAGACCTGCTGGTTACCAAGGGGATGACATTAAACGGAGAGCAAGTAGCTTATTATGGGTGATAAATTCAAACAAAGATGACGCACTGTACCCACCGATTATATCTAAGAAATTGAGAGGAAATGTCAAGCATTTCAAAAGAAACCTGCTGTAAATTCTGGTTTTGGACACTATAATTAATTTCTACCCAAGTAAAAGGTCTCTTTGTTCGGACCCTGCTGACACGCAGTGTGGTGAATATTATGAGCCAGGGGTTGCATAAAGGCTCACAAAAAACAGACTGGCACATTCCAAAAGATTCTTAACATAAACATGAGCTGCCCACACTTAATCTGAGCCTACATAGCAGGGGGATAAAAAAAGACTTGTCCTGCAGGTGTAAGATAATTGACTAACAAATGATCTAACGGAGTTACTCTGTTTTGGGTCAGGAGGTTCTCAAAAGGGGAAGTGCTGTCAAGAGATTTTGAAGGAGGAAAGGCAGAGAGACCCCTGCTACTGTGGCGAATTAGCTATTTCACAGCGATCTTCACACTCAGTATTGTACCTCACACATTGACCTCCAGGGCACAAGAAAATCATGTTTGAGATGACAGAAAATTCAGGCTAGTGCCACCTATTGAAGTTAGTTGTTGAAACACCTCGCTCCCATCTTTCATCTAGAAGGTCTGCATGTATTTAAAGATGACTTACCAGGAAATAGTACCCTGTCATATTTTGGTAAGGGTGCATGTTCTAATTCTGATGGGTGTTTTCAAGCTGTCCTTTCTGCACATTTATAGTACAATTCTGATGGGTACATTTTTATAATGTCAGAATACGGCACCTACCAAATCAACTTTATACTTGTACTTGAAAAGAAAAGAAAATACACCAGTAATAAGCTTTTCATATGCTCACATATTGGTAGATAGTACAACATGCATTAAGATATATCAGTTTAACACAAACCAAACCAGACTCTATTCTCATAGTACAACAGGTTGCCTGATCCTAATGTTGTCACTAATTTGCACAGAAAGATCTGGCACATTTGGTCAGTAGGCCAAAAAGATAAAGATAAAGATAAAAGTATTCTCATAAAGTGGACATTAAAGTAAAGAGTGCTATGCATATTTCGCACTCATCAATCACCACTGCTTATACATTACAGTAAAACATTTTGCAATGAATCTCATTGTAAAACTGTCAAGTTGCATTGACGCTGTTCGCCAACTGAATCATGTTTCAGTTTGCATTCCCATTAAGATGTGATAATAAGCTAATTATACACAAAAAGTATAAAGTAAATGGTTGGTCTGGTGACTCCAATGTTAATCAAACTGTCATTATTAAAACATTGTAAATCACAGAGTTCATTCCTGGAAATTGCTCTAAATAATATAAACTGTAGATACAGTGGAGTACAACAAAGGTTGGGATTCCCATCTACCTTTATTTGGTGTGGGATACAATTATTATTTAATGATGAAGGTGCCTGTGTTTATCAATTCATAAGATTGTATTGTTACTAATAACAAATCCTTTGTCTTTTTATTATTTTTATAATGAAAAATGTATTGATAAAGTTGACTTTGGTTACTTGTTTCTACGTCTATTTTAATGACATGCCCCGTTACAAATTATATGCAGACTGTTTTTGTCCTGGTATAATATAGACCCTGTCCACGCTACATAACCGATCTCGAGAACTGTACTCAACAAAGTTTTAATTAATCCAGCTCCAAGCGTCTACACTACCATTTCATGTTTAGCCAGGCTTAATGCATACAAACAGTGGTGTAAATTTGGTTTCAAAAGTGTGTGTGTGTGGGGTGGGAGGTGCAGTTTCTGTAGCTGATGCATGCATAAAGATTTTTCTATCTGAAATAACGAAAAAAGTGAGGAGGACATGTCCCCAGTGTACATTACAATAATTACAATTATTAATTAGCATGAACATTATGGCTTTGTTTCTTAAAAACACAAGGTACATTTTATCATAACGTGTGCGTTTTGTGAGTACGATGTTAAACGTTGCATAAGGTAGACACTAACCGCCTTTGGCACTTTTAAGATGGTTTAAAGTCAACTAATACTGTTTAAAGGCATAGGGGTAGGTTTACTAAAGTGTTACACATGTCACAATAGTTGTAAACCAGTCGTTAGTCTTGGGTGAAATGTACTAGACAAGCTCAATGCTATTTGTGACTTTTTAGGCAATGTTTTGTGGCAGCAGTTTCTGTTTGTGGTTCAAGTGTAGATGAACATGTAATTATGGGCTTTCCTGCATAAATTTGCAAAAAGTCACAGATAGTGCAAATGGTTCTCAAATATTATAATGAGATCTATGAAAGCTGCAGGCACTTGTGACACTTACAATAGCATCAATTTGTTAATAACTTTTGAAAGCATGTTTTAAACAGTTGGAATTGCTGCTGGCATTTACCAGCCCACTTTTTCTTATGCATTGCCAGTTGTGCCCAATGCAGTTTTGAGGTGAACAGCCAAATACCTATTCTATTAATGTATAGGTGGTTTGTAATTGTTCACAATTTAGTACTGCACCCCTGACTAACTAAAATAAAAACAGAAAGTATAAATGGTATAGTTTAGGTATTCGGTATAATGAGATTACATTAGAAGCTCATAGGACTTGATTCTATTCAACATTAAAATAGTGTGTGTGAGATATTGATATTATATCACATATTATGGCACATTTGGTCAGTAGGCCAAAAAGATATATATATATATATATATATATATATATATATATATATATATATATATATATATATATATATATATATATATATATAAAATAATTAGAACCAGATAACACTGTTTAAACCATGCGTTTCCTAACGTGACATATCTCTGCATAGATCTTTCCCAACAGTGGTAATAGTTTTAAATATGAACAATAGTTGGGAATAACCTAATGTCATTTCTGATCTGGAGTACCCCCACCACTTCAAACCTTACTAGCTGTATAGTAAAAAATCTGTAACCTACCATATATATGAACAACAATTGTCTATTATTGTTATTATTGTTATTATAATATTTGACTTTTACTGATATATTATGCAAATTATGCACAAGAATACAATTTGAATTGTAAAAAAAAGCATCCATTTTGCATTGATTTAATTTTATATTACAAAGACAAGAAGGCTGCATTTAGTAAGCTCACCTTCACAAATCTGAAAGCATGACCTTCTGAAGCTAGGCAGATTTGTCTTCTTGGCTTTGATTCTTCTTTCTAAATCAACACAAAATTAAAACTAATATCACGTGAGTGCTTATAAGGTAACATGATGTAATCAAACATCAGTGCTAAACTGAGTCTGTAAAACAAACTGTAATGTAACACTTTTAAAGGTTATGTATGAAGGGATAGAGTACATTTTAAACTTTTTTTTTTTTTTTAACCTAGACACTATAAACAAATAATGGGAAGATAAGCTTCTGATTTCTACAGTTGCTTATATGGCATCCTTTTCAATAAAGAAAAACAAGCAAGCATAACATGTCACTGGCTGAGAGCAAGAACAATGTAACAAACCACGACTATTGTTTTGGAACGCATTCAGAGTTTTAATATCAAAGCATGAATCAACTATTAGATCTGTTTTAGAAATTTGAACTTAAAATCTTCTTGAGCTGAGCCAGCAACATACTTGAAAAATGTACATGAGAATCTGTGAATAGCCAGCTGTTTTCTTTCATTCAAGGACCCTACTCGAATGCACACATAGCAATACACACACACACACACACACACACACACACACACACACACACACACACACACACACACACACGTTCACATGCACGGACAAACACGCACACGCACTCACACAGTCAAGGAATGCCAGGCTGGCACTTCAGTGTAATACAGAGGCAATGCTGGTATAATCTACTAATGGCTGTTTTTTCATTTCAGCCCTCACTGAGAGACTCAGTGGCAGATTGTAGACTCAATTACTCATGTCAGGTGATTATCCTGGATCTTAATGTAATCTTCCATTCACACATACCATATTTCAATTACAACTGTTATGAAACAAGCTGTGTATTCAAATCGCCAATCACCTTATCACTGCTGAACAACGTCAACTGTAAAAAAAAACAGCTGAAGGCAATTACACATGTGTTGAGAACCGATTATGATTAGTCTCTGCAGTATTTGTGATGAGCTGGGGAATGTTTTGAAAATTTTATTTAATGACAATATGCTTCCTGTACAATCTATAATACCCCCTGAATCCAACATGGGCTATTAAAACTGATAGGAGCATATTATCGCTGAACGGAAAAGCTGGGCTGGGATTACTGTTGGATGTCTCAACAGGGAATAATAGGTCATCTCTCAACATATTTGTAAGAGCTGGTGCACAAAGCTCTTGATGCAGCCACACTCTAAAGCTGGCCTCTGCCCCTTCTCGGTGGCAAGGGAAGGTGTTATTTATTATATACAGTACAAATGATACAGGCCTCTACTTGGAACAGGAGCAGAATATCTTCAGGTGTAATTCTTTGCTTTCTGTATTAAAGTTCAAATAGACTAAAAATAGACTAAAATAAAAAAAAAATTAAAAAAATGTGACAGTACTGGTACTAAAGTTTGGGGGATTGTCTACAGTGACATAACATGTATTTACACAAGAGTCAACACAAATTGCATTAAAAGGTTTTTTTTTTTGTTTAGTTTTGTTTGGGGGTTTTTGTGCAAGAAGCAGCACACAAAAACAGCCACTGGTACCTAAACTGCTTTACTGTATAAGCAGGTTTTTTATTGTCTTTAAAAAAAGTCTTTTAAACTCAATGCCAAAACTTTTTTTTTTTTTTTTACAGTGGTCTGGGACATTTACAGTACATTGCGGTGGGTTCCCTTTCAGTAATAGTTACAGATGCTATATTTTCTATTGTGTTCATATGGGTAGATTCATTAAATCAGTTTTGTATTTGTATTTTATATTTATTTCAATATATCTATCCACTACATTAGCTAGACAGTTTTGAAGTGTGTTCCCAAAACCATGCTGTGAATCCCGGCAGGATATTTTAAACCAATTAATCAATCTAAGCAAAAGCTACAGTGTCTATCTTAAATCTTTGTCAGAAAGATTTTAACTAAAGTTTAGTTAGATTCCAAAAATGTCAACTGAATAAGCACCCCTTCTTTGGAACCTGCTTGCCACTCAGAGTCACATTGAGCTACAGTCAGTCACGGAGGATAGCTCAATTTATTCCCTGTTTTAAAATAATCATGTCTTTCTACTTGTCCAATCTTTCTTCGTTTTATTTTGGCGTTGTGAGGTGCCCATTGTTGGCCTTGGAAGCTCTTCTATTCTGGCGTATTTATATACTCTAATTAGTTCCAGTATTGTTATTATTATTAAAACATGTGCAGCAATACATATTTTTGTTTTAAAAAAAAAAAACACAAAAAAACTAGACCATCCAAATTGTCATTACTGTACTGAGGTACATTGTAGTACACAGTTATGTATTACCAGATTGGCCAAAGTGTCTTTAAGGAAGTAAGAACCATAGCCATCTGCCTATGTAACATACAGTATATTAATGGCATCCAACTCTGCCAAACCCCCACCATTTTAGATTTTGTAGAAGTATGGGAAGCGGTTGAGCTTTTAATTTTGCTCTGAAGCAACCATTCACATTTCTTTCCACTGTTATCTTACCAAAAATATTCATATATAGTGAAAGATTATCTTAATTTAAGGTTCGTAGCCCGTAAAAAAATGACCCAGATACAAGATTTGAAGTGTTTAAGCACTTTCATGTCATTTTATTAAATACAGAAATCAAAGAAAATAATCAAAACAAAACCTGACTACCACATGGAGTACTAACTAAACTTATTTTTCTTTAGAACCTAGCCTAAAAAATATTATATACATGCACAAACAAAAAGGTTCACACAGTACTTTTTGATAATCCACACGGGTCTCTTCAACGTGACAGCCTCTCTTCACACAGACTGGAGACTGCCCAGAACAAACTTTTTGATCTGTTTAAATACATGCCTGTTAAAAACAGGCAGGTGACACTAATTAACTTAACTAAAAATAATGACACCTGTATTTGTGCAAACACTGCCACACACCCTCATTTCTCTGGCAAGGACAGCAATTAACTCTATCCCTGCCAACCCCAAACACATTTCTTTCAGACAGGGATCCACCCTGCCACAATACACACGCGGTGCATAATATATATATATATATATATATATATATATATATATATATATATATATATATATATATATATATATAGAGAGAGAGAGAGAGAGAGAGAGAGAGAGAGAGAGAGAGAGAGAGAGAGAGAGAGCAGAGCAGCAGAGCAGGCAACATATTTTAAACAGATATATTATTAAAATTGACTGGATATCAAAACCAAAGGAAAACCTTCACACCTCATTGTCAAATAATTTTGTATTGTTTAAAGAAAATGACATTAATTAAAAGAGATTGCCCTAACCTTGAATGGCATTAACAAAGCATAAGCGATTCAGGGTTAACAGCTCATATACATAATAAAAGTCAGCATCACACAGACTGAAATGACTATATAAGAATCCATCAGTCTTACTGCAGAGCCTTCTACAAATGTAAGTTTAACAGGGGAAAAAAAAAAGACATAAATAACTAAATATTATTTAGTGTTTGGAAATTCTAATAATCTAGCTGAGGAAGAGTAATACGGTAGTCCTACAAATGAACTGTGTGCAACATTTTACTTTTGAATTGTATTCTTAGCATTGTATTCTATCAATATTTAAGGCAAAACCCTTTCAAATGCTACAACATATAAGCATGTGTCTGTGGCCATGTGTAATGATATACTGTATTTATTATCTAAAAGTAGAATGCTGCAAAAACCCTCTAGTCCCTCTATTAGGCTCTGCACCAGGCCACCAGGGACAAAAATAAAATAAAACAAAAACAGAAGAGAAGTGCAAAAGGCAAAATGGTTTGTGTCTATTTAAGAACAAAAATCAATAATAGCATAAAACTGATTTAGTGCTTGTCATAAAACATAAGTAAGTGTGGAAAATGGAGTCTCAATTTAATCTGCACAAAAGCCACACTACTGATGAAGTGATCTGAGGAGAAAGCTACAATACAATATAAAGACTGATACTTAATTGTCATATTAAAGACTCTCTTTACTGCCTGCTGGAATGGTGGGGTAGGTCCCATTAATCATATGTATAAGGGGCCTTGGAATCAAATCACAATTAAAATCTGTTCAATATTGTGTCCAATATGTTTTGCAAGCATTCATTTTTTTGCCATCGATTCTCCACCCCATAAATCAGGTATGTTGCAGCACATGTAATAGTTTATGGGGAAAAGATTACGGTTTTTATAAAGTTAATGCAGCAGAACCATTTAATTTACACAGGCTAAAGCTTTATGTCTATTGCTCATTTCTATTAGTTTCAAAGGGGGAAATATCTCCAGGCTATAAAATAAATACAAAAAAAATAATCTCAGCTAACCTTTACCCTTGGAACAGCAAATTGTTTTGTGCATTTCTGGATGATTCTGTATTATGACGTTAGAAACCTAAATGAGTGGTATTTGAGGATAATTGACAAATTGTGACACTTTTTTTATCAGGTGATAGATTGAGCAATGGTCTTGCACTAACTGTCTTTTTAATGTATTTATAGTTGCAACTGTATTGTCTAGATCAGTGGTTTTCAAACTTTTTTTTCCCCAAAATATCTGAGATAGTGTCATAATATACCTATGAAAACAGAAAAAAGTATTTTTTAATTACTAGGCTTAAGTACTTATTGATGTCAACAGGATTCGATTTGCTGGCTCAGAAGGCACAGGGGAGGAGGAGGGGCTAGAGCCAATTAATGTTCATGGAAAACTGCTGTTAAACTAATTAAAATAAAATTAAATTAAAACCAAAAATGCTAAAATTATTTCAAAATCCAGACCAGTAAGTGGCAAAACAAGTCCAAAAAAAGGTTATGCTTTTGAAAACAAAACTAGAGTTCTAATTTAAAACAAAATCAGAAAGCAATTCTCAACAAAAGAAGAAGTGTAGAGAGGAAACAGCCAGGGCATTTTTTCATAAAAACTATTTAAAATTTACAAACACAGACATCTTTTAAAAAAAGATCTGGTAGCATGCAGAACTATGTGAATATTGAATAGCACACTAAATATGTGTGTTTATTTATTTATTTATTTAACTCGAATGTTATGGTTTAACACTTGAGCTGGACATTTAAAATGTGTGTCTTGTGCAGTATCGAATCCAGCCAGAATAAGCATATTGTTTTGAAGTGAATATTTCCAAAAACTTAATTTGATTAAAGTAGAAAGGTGACATTCATATCTTGCAGTCAAAAATTACTTTTAGCAAAATGCTTACATGTTAGTGTTTAGTGCAGTCGTCTGTTCATGTTAATCAGCTGCTAGACAGCTTGTTCATGGGCACTTGTTATATGATATGAACATACTCAATAGGTCTGGAGTAGGGAATCCAATTTCAGACACTTCCCAATCCGCGGTTCCATTTCTGTAGTAATAATAATACAGTGCTTTTGCTTTTATTAGCCTAATAATTGCCTAAAACATGCCTAGGCTAATGCAATTACTCGACAAAGGAGTTCTTCAACGAATTAGTCAAAAAACACATAAAGCATTACAAGTAAAGCTAACACAGTTGTGTACGCTCCAGCTCCAGCTCCAGCTTCAGTGCAGTGATTTCACTGTCTAAGTAGGGCAGCACAGCTGCCTGCTAAACTCAATAATACTGTTATTTAAAAACATAAACTGATTAAACTAAACTACAAACAATGAACATTTAAACTCCAGAAAGCAAATGTACCTAGTAAATACTACACATTTTTAAAAGAAGCAACATCATACAATGATTATATATTTATTTTCTTTTTAGCCTACAGACTGAAGAACCACCGCCTTGCTACTGTATTTAAATATGTAAGTTAGCCTGTGCGCACTCAACGCTCACTCACTGAGCAGCCGGTTGGGTGTTTATAGTTAACCTCGCCCAACAGAAAGGAAACGTACACCAGTACAGCTGTGGTTTTATTTGAAAGGAGATTCAACATTGTTCATTTGATTGCTAAGTCGCAAAGTACACAGTGTGGTAAATAAATAAATAAATAAATAAATAAAAATCTGTTGTCCGCCAACAGAAGAGTGCTTGCGTACCCCAGTTTGAAAACCGCTGGCCTAGATCAATGTCAGCCTTTTCCATTTAAAAATATCAAATATCAACAAATTATTGTGATTTTCAGTTTTTGGTACCTAGAACTGAACTGTGTTTGCTGTGAGAATACACCTACGGAACTTTACATGTATAACTGAAACAGAATTACTTCAGAATCGTTACAATTTGATTTACTTAGTTGTAATGTAGGGTCAAATGTCCCTTTATAACAAGTTAACCCCCCCCCCATTTCTTAATGAAAAAAAGTGTTATAAGTGTACTTGCATTTTTAAGATGTGAACAAAGTTAGTCCCAGTTGCAGCATAGTTTATAACTGTAATTTGAATACATAAAACAAGTCTGACCAACCAACCCATAGACCAGAACACAGAAAATAAACAAGGTCCCTAAAGGATTTGAAGAAAGATTTTCTGTGCATTGTAGTGCAGATCTAATATATTTAGATTTTGCCTTTATTCCTTCTCTTTATATAGTTTATTTACACAATAAACATTCCCTTCTAGGTCCCTGAAGTAGTTGCAAACATACTGTAGTCGTAGTCTCTAACTTTACAGGACTAACTAAAACTACTTAATATGGGACTTTTCTGTGACTGCAAAGATCTGGTTTAGCGCTCTGCAATCAGTAATGATCTTGATCTAGTGTAACTGAGGATCCCAATGAGTTAATTAGCTTTTAGTACACCGTAATTGGGATCATGAGTGGTACTAATGCAAGTGGATGAAACTCACTTAATACACCTGTTGGACGCATCAAGTGGACTAAATGAGGTGTACTGCAATTGATCCTGAATGTTTAACTGTGAATTTGATCGACTTATACAATTAAATTTAATTGTAACCCTCCCTGCTGTATTTTCTATTTTGATTTAACATGCTACTATAATATTTGAGTAAAAGCAGTTTAAATAATAAAAACAGAAAATAATGTTTTTGTTAATAAATAAATATAAACAGGAACTCAATTAAACAGACTTAAAAAAAAAAAAAAAAGGGAGCTCGTCAGAATTGAAAGGATCAATATTAGGGGTAGCATAAAAAAGTGAGTGGACTGTAGAAACTTGTAGTCGACTAATTAATCACACACTTCATTTTCAAAGAAGCAACAGCAACATAGTAATGTTTTTGAGTGTTTTAAGAATATACTAGAGCAATGTCAATATTTAAGTTGTATTCAGCTGTTTAAATGAAAGGAAAACATTGTAGTTGCAGTGGCAATCCACTGCACATAAATTACATTTTAGAACATTAATAGTTTAAAAAAAATGTAAAGCAGTCATGAAATACAAAAGTGTAAGTACACAAGTAGAGCACCAGACATTATCAAATATGTGCTTATCGACTATTTTGACCTTGACTGTTCTAACCCTAGTCTATATAGGGTATTTCTCTTAGCAATTGGTAGGACTGTAGGTACCAGCAGGTCATTTCCTGTATTGGTCCTGTACAATAAAATCCAAATAAATCAATCTGCAATACTTTTTTAATGAATCATTTGAATTTATTTGTAATTGCAGTCATGAAAATAAAAATATAGGTTATGCTTAGATTGTGCAAGGAGTGTTTACATGTGCTTTCTTTATCCTGTTCATTTCAATTGAATGTGCATACATATTCTTAAATTAGAAGTAATGTTTTTTAAGCAATGTTTTTATAAGGAATGTTTTTAAGTGTAAATAGCCCTTAATGTTTTGTGAATACATACATTTAACTTAGGCATACATTTATATGCATACAAAGCTACATACAACATATTTCCTATACTACTACACTAACTAAAGCTAAGGTATGGGATTTGCCTATCTGGGCCTGCATCCTATGGTCTCCTCTTGCCTGTCATTACTCATTTTCAGTGGGCAAGGGGGAGCAATTGCTGGGCATCAAATCACCATCAAATAAACCAGCCCTGACACCAGCTAAAAAGAGAGATGGATGGTCATCTGGCTTCTAGTGGAAGTATTCACCGAAAGCATCATAGCTTTGTCCCCTGATACCAGGCCAGCACCAATGCAATCACCCCTTCATTCATCTGGGTCAATGTATGACAGGACACAGTCATAGAAGAAGCGCTCATCTACTCACTGTTCAAAATGCAACTAATATAAATGCAGTCGAATGTTATTTTGTCTGACTGACAGCATATGGAAATATGCTGCATTTATTCAGACTTTTATTTTTTTTCCCATGAGCTAAATATCTTACATGAATTCAGAGAACACGTTTTAAAATATAGTCATGATATTCCCACTGTGTGAATTACTTTAACTTACAACCTAGTTAAATGTTGTATTTTTTTTTTTAATATAGGTCAAATCACACTATTTCAACAACAATATATTGTTATATATGCCTTAGTATTTATTTACATTGGCTTTGCAACTGATCAACTGTGTAAGTACTTCACCCCTGTGGTCGGCATAGTACACAAGTTGTCAACATTTGGTTTTGCCTTACTTTCCATTGAATCCAGACTTTAATACAGACAACAATGCTATTTTTCAATATTAAAAATGATTTGGATAATGTGTAAATGATTTAGAAACAAATGTTCCCATATTACAGGTTACCCCCCCCCCCCTCACCTTATTTCTTAATGAAAAAAAAGTATTATAATATTAAAAAGAAATCAGCTCAGTTGCATGTAAGTAGCAAGTTGTTGAGAATTGTTTCTTGTTAAAAGAAAATGGGTCAAACTTTGCAAAACAGTACCAGAAATACAGCTTAAATCAAGCAAACCTGACAGAGCTTTCAGAGAATACAGGGAACGCTATTTTAAGTGCTTAGATATCTTAAAAGCAAAACACTTCTTGTTTATCTGCCTCATTTTTCACGAATACAAAAGGTATGAAGCTTGGATCTAAATGATTCAATACCCAATCCACCTTGCACTTCTGTCTCGTTCATAGACACCCTGCAGCTTCTGCCCCCTTCTCCTTCACTTTCCCTTTACTGCAGTAGAGCAAAGACAGGGTTTGACAAACTCAAGTACAGTGTTACTGGCACATAGTATTTTTTTTTTCTTCTTACCAAACCATAATACCATTCGGAAAACAGTCGTCTCACCAACCCTACCTCATCTTGCGGTAATCGATTTTGGCTATAGATCATTCAGCCACTATAATGCCATCTTGTTACTCCCACAAACTCAGATTCAGCCATTAGAATAAATAAACAGCAGTTACCAGCTTTATATTTACTTTTTTTCTGTCCACTTTTTATTGAACATTAGACTTTATAAAAATATGTTCTCAGTATTGCACATACCATTTATATAGTGCATTAGAAATTCTTAGGCCTAATGCTCCTCAAGGGACAATTACCATAATAATTTGGTAGGCTTATAATTGTTCATGCAGCATCTGTATGCAATGGTAATACAGATCTCATCCAAAAGTAAACACATTGGTCACATTTCTCACTACTGTATTGTATTCTCTCTCTGTCTGTATAGGTCTAAGCATAAGACCCATTGAGTTCATATTAATTATTCCTCTTTGGAGTAATACTGTGCAACATGAATTATGTTGTTGAGCTAAAAGTGTAGTTTCTAATTCCAGTTAGTAAATATTCTCACCAAATATTAATCATGGGAATTACAAGGGAAAGTGGTCACATGAATAACCTTTTGATGCCTTCCACTCCCTGTGCTTGTCTATTAAATGTCAATTTTTAAACTGTAGGGTACAAAGGCTGGAGTTGAAGAAGAAAAGGTAATAGTATTAAAAATATATATATGTTCTACTCTCTACCCCAAGACTCATTCGACGTGTTTAATAATTAAGTTTGGTGAGAGTATATACATCAGAATGGTTCATTTGGGATGGCAATTTATTTTGCCTTGTTTATTTGCAGAATTACTGCATGCTTCTATAGTTAAAATGGACAATACACAGTTCTGCTATGATGACGCATTTATCAGGAGCTGATGCACAATTGTGCTGCTTGATTCGCTCTGGTGCATCACAAGGGGATACTTGCCGGGAACCTATATTGCAGGGCAAAATGGATAAAAGTGTTTGTTTTATTACGTTATCTAAAAAAACCTAGCTATGAAATTATCGCTGTCATCAATAGAAATCTACAAGAAGCCTATAATTCACAGAGACCTTTCCTTGCCCTGTTGTTTGTTGGAAAAAACAACTGAAGTGGAAAACACGGTCAAGTTGAAGCCAAATGATGATAAAGTGACATCTTTCAGAAACAATCAGTGACTAGGGCTTTTGGGATTAGTTAGGTTTTATAGCCTTCCACGTATCTTCCAAGAGTAGCACGGAATTTATAGGGAGCTCCTGTGTCAATTACTAGGACCTAACAAGGCCACAAATGCTAATTGATGTTTCTTGGACACGGATAATAGTGAGTCCTTTAAACCAAACATTACCAGGGACACTTTAAAACAAGGTTGTGTAGACCCCAGGATATAACTTCACAAATATAATACATAATATAATGTAGAATCATTTAAACACAAGGTCAACATTGTAAATACTAATATGACTATTTTTTTCATAGGTTATTAATATCTGTTCTCATTAAAAAAAGTTCAATTTCCATAAAGTACAGACATTTTTGCAAATTGAGATTGAGAGCTAACAATACTCTTTTTGCAAATGTAAAAAAATACATGTCTAATTAAAATTGCATTTCCTTCTTGGCAATGTGTTGTGATAGCTTTGCCATATTACAGGCTTGCCTGTGAACACGGCTGTAATGCAGCAGCCAGCACGGCATCTCTCAAATAAATTCACATGACAGTTGTGAAACGCTCCTATAATCAGTGACACAGGATGATTTTCCGCTTCTGACAAGCTCTTGTATTGAGTATGATAACAGTTACTTTGTCTTCATCCACTGCTGGAGTATAATATCAATCCGTTTGATGATCCAGCAAACGAAGCCCAACACTTCTGTATCAATCTTCATAGAGTGCTGCCTGTTGTCTAACAAAAAGCCTGAAATGAGATCATTCAATCACTGCTGGCTGGCCTTCTGTTGCTGAAGTGGTTTTAACTCCCTGTCAGTTTCCTTTTTTCAGCCTCTTATAAAACTAGAGTACAGGCATCTAACTGATGGCAAAATCACTGTACCTGATCATAACCTAAACTGAAATGATTTAGAGTGCTCTTTTACTTGTATTTTTAGTGAATACTGATCTCATGTAAATCGCTTTTTTTTCCCCCTAGATTTAACCACAAAGTCAACATTTAGCTAAATACATATGTTAACAAACACAGTCTTACAAGTTCTGAAAATTGTACTATCAGATATAATTTACAAATGTTGAAAATGCGTATCAGAAATTCAACATTTAAAATCAGTCTATAAATCATTTTTTAAACTTGGAGAGTCAACATTTAGCTGACATGTTAAATCTGGGTTTCTAACAAATCAATGAATTTAGATTTTTTTTTTTTTTTTACATTTGGTGAGTCAACATTTAGCTAACATTTCTAACAAACAAATCCATGAAAGAATACATCAACAGATCTTTTTTTTTTTTTTTTACGCTTGGCAATTCACACTTTGCACACCATTTGCCTAAAGAATGTTACATTTAGAATAGGGAATGTATATGTGCTATACAATTGTATCATTGTTCACGTAATGTCTAACTAAACTCTTCTAGACTTTTAATAAAGGCTCAGTACTGTTTGTGTTTTCTCAAAACGAGTAACTTGGGCCACAAGTTTGAAAACCCCAGCTGATTAGATTTCAGTAGGATTGCCTAGAATTGCTTTTTTTTTTTTTTTCATAGAGCTCTGTAGAAACTTTCTGCCATCTTAAAGTAAATAGCGGGGTTCCGAAAAATATAGCGTTATGCGTCACTACGTGTTGCTACAACTGTTTAAATAATGTGCCTGTGATTTTTATTTTCATTGTTAACAGCCTGAGATCGTTTTACACTTATAACCCTCTGAGAAATGATCTAAGATAAAAACAAATGGACAGTTCGCACAGGACTTATTTTCACCGATGTCGGAAGAAATTCAGAATCCAGCTGTTTATATTGTAATCTTTAGTTATGTGTCAATCAAGCTTTAGTATGCAAAGGGATGCATTAAAATCGTCATAGGGTGGTAGATCTATTTTGGACCTAAGCAGATTATGAAGCTTCAAAGTTCAAGGTTCAAGTACTCTCCTATTGTATCTGGACCTGTGCATTATAACAGTGCAACATCGCAGGCAGAACAACACAGTCTACAATTAAACTGTAATGCTTAGCAGTCACGTCACCGATCACTGTAATCACTGGTTCCAGTTTGTGCCAGCAGAATGCTTTTCAAACATTCATACCACCTCACACTCAAGCTCACTGAAGCCTCTCCAGATGGAAACAACCCTTTTGCATTAATAATGTGAAACAGGATCTGTCCGATAATACCACCTTCAGCCAGTCATCAGTGGTTCATATCTTCCCTATTCACAAGAAATCCTGTTGGCCTCTAAAATCAACTGTGTCAAATGAGCTTTGTGAAAATGGTGTGCCTTGTAAAAATTTCAATTCAGTTATTATTACCCTTCCCCCCCTCGCACTTACAGTATAGTGCTGTATAGTTATTTATTATGTGAAAAATACTGTATTTTACAGTTTTGAAAAGTTACTGTATTCAAAATACTGCAGTAATCTTTAAATGGCTATATCAATAATAAATAAGTAGTACTAAAACAAACATTTAAATTAGAAACATGTATTAATGTTTTCAATAAATCATTTTATAAAATGAGTATATATATATATATATATATATATATATATATATATATATATATATATATATATATATATATATATATATATACACACACACACACATACACACGCACACACACACACACTGTAGCATGTTGAAATATGTTGATCATTCTATAAAGTCAGTAATAATATAGATTTAGGCAGATAGCAGGGCACACAAAAATATTTTAAATAAATAGGAAACATTAGTACTTTAGTATGAAATCCATTTGATAATAGTAAATTCAATTTAATCTCAGATAGTATCTGATAGATTATAGACTGTGTGTAAGATACAACAAGGGTAATACAAGATCTGATGAGACTGTAGCAGTATTTAATTAGACAATTTACTGTACATTAGAAAATAACAAAAACAGTATGCAGTAGGGCAGTAGTTAAAGACAAGAAAATAAACAGTGTACATCTCTTTAAAGTCTGGGTCTCCTCTGTGGATCAGCAGAAATCTATAGAGTTGTTTTGCTGATGAAAAACTAAAGACTAGTTTTTCAATGTCACCATTTTTTTCAATCGTCCAAATACCAGCAATTCAATTAAGCGCATAAACTCTCCATTCATAGTTCTCCAGGATAAGCAGCTCCATTTAAAAGTGAATGCGGATGAGCTTCTGTCCATGTGAAAATATTGTTCAATCAACAGACAAACTTTTACTTGTCAGTTTTGATATATCCGCTAATAGCTGTGGGTGGTTTTGCGATGTCCAATGTTCAATGTTCTGTGAAGATAGGCTTTTCATATTCTTTATTGTTTTTTTTTGTTGTTTTTTTATGTTCAAAATGTTGCCTGGACTTCTAGTTTTGTGAAAAGAAACAACAGATTAAAAAAAATGGCAAAATATATTTAACCCCTTTAAAACCAACTTGTTTCCTGAGGCAGTGAAAATGTAACAATCATCCTTTGTGAAGAGATTCCATGAGACAAGGAATTGGTTCTTCTAAATCTGTAGTGTGCAGAAAGTCATATTTCTCATTTACTGGTCTTCGTGTAATTTTTTCAATAATAATTATGTGGATATACAGTACCAGCACAAATTATGGCAACAACAAACTTATTTACAGGAAGATTAAGGGTAGGGATTATATTGCCCATTTTTACTCACTCAGACCCCTTACTTACTAAATACTTACTAAATATTTACTAAATCTCTGAATAGCTCATTGTCTCCTCTTTTAAAAATACAGTATGTTATATTTTAATGCGCAAAATATCTCACAAGTAGAATGGCACCTCGAAATGTTATTTTTCTAGGAAAGCAGTACAACTGGGGATGGGGAGTTTGTTGCCGGATAACATCACTCAGACTGCTTGCTAACTAAATATCTTGGTATCTCTGAATAGAAATATGAACAGTCTCGTACACATGTACTGTGGTTCCCAAAATAGGATCCACTTTCTACCAATCCAGAATGACTAGGTATGATATTTTCTGTTCATTTTACCATCAAAAATAGGTTTCTGACTAAGGACTGCCAAGGACAGCACTTAATTGAATATTGTACAAGTCTTGGCAGTCATCACTGGGTAAAATAGAGAACAAATGCTCCACCGAGTCATTCAGCATTGCCAGTAAATTAATCATGTTTAGGGTACTACTGAACTTGTGAGATGGATTGCTCATTGCTCATTAAAATCCTTAGAATATTTTTTAAAGTGGAGACCATTATATATTCTGGGATACCAAGATATTTAGTAAGTAAAGGGTCTGAGTGAGAAAAAAGGGCAATAAAATCCCCACCCCTAGTTTGCTGTGAATCATAATTTGTGCCTGTACTATCTATCTATCTATCTATCTATCTATCTATCTATCTATCTATCTATCTATCTATCTATCTATCTACTGTATGTAACTGGATTTGTTTCAGATGGTTTGGGGAATAGAGGGTGTGCTGTGCTCAATTGAGGAGAGACAATTATGTATGAACCTGTGATTAATTTAAATGTGAGAAGGTGAAGTGAGAAGATAAATGTTTTAATTAAAACAAAAAATCTTCAAAAAGAAGATCAATGTAAATGTGTGTGTGTGTGTGTGTGTGTGTGTGTGTGTGTGTGTGTGTATATATATATATATATATATATATATATATATATATATATATATATATATATATATATATATATATATATAATATATATATATTAAATTTTAATTGGTTGTCCAAACCAAAACAAATACTGAAAGTAAATTTGTAAATTGATTTGTTTTCAATGTGCATTTTTTGTAATAGTCAATAATATTTGTTAATGAAGTTCTTTGAAAAATTAACAATTATTATTATTCTTTTTCTTTTGCAAAGGGACACATTTACAGTTACCCCCCCCCCCCCCCCCCCCCTTTTCCCTTGCAGCTACAGCTTTTTTTTATCATCTTACAGCACAGGTCCTAAATTGAGCTTTTAAAGGGGTACAACCAATGGAAGAATGCCATACATATTATCTTTCTTCTCATCTATTTGCTATTGTTCCAAAATGTTCTGCAGTTCTGCAGTAGTTATTGCAAAGAATGTATTTTTCTTTTTAAAAAAGAGTATCTGGTAAGTTTGAGGACAGGGAGTGGCTGTGCGGACAATATCAACTGTCAAGGTAATGGCTGATAATTGAAATGTATAGGTTTGTTTACCTATTCAATATTTTCCTTTCCTCCAGTTTAGTTTGGTTTTCTTTGAAAGGTGCTCTATTTGACAGTTTTAAAATTTCTAATTATAATTCCTCCGTAATTTCATCTAGATGAGTAAATTCTTCCTGACCTGTACTCTACCTTTCCTGTCATTTGTCAGAAACAAACCAGTTACTTTCTTTGATGACTGACTTGCTGAACCCAAAGACAGTAGGGATGATGATGATGATGATGTAAACAGTGAAATAGATTAGTGTACCTAAGAGCAGCAAGCCTCATAACGAACGTTCCTTAAACTAGAATTTAGATACATTTCATTTCATATAACTTAAATCATTTCATATAACTTACAGTTATAACCCTTTTAGATACATTTCAAAATGTAGTCAACATTTTAAGAAGTATGAAACATTCATTCCAATAAAAGGGTTGTGTTCTATTGCATTTACTTCACTTCACCTATACAGTAGTTATTTAAACAAAATAAAAAGCACATAACTTTGCATAATAAGAACACACTACGACTGATCGCTCCTAACAGGGTATAATAACCCACATAAAATGAAAAAAAAACAAAAAAACTAAAAACTTGATTTAAATAATTAGATATAGTAGGCCTTTAAAAAAGTATGTCCAATTTGATAGAAAATAAACACAATGACCTAGTTATGAAGTGCACATACTGTATGATAATCAACATCTGTTGCAGTCCAATGTTGCTTTAAGAAAATCTGTACTTAACCCCAAAGAATCTCCTGTTGGGAAAGAGAGTTGAGTTATTTGGACACACAATATTACTTACACAGATTGGCTCAGGAGATTTTGCGAAAAAAAAAGGATTTTCTCCTACAAGGGCTGGGGAGGTATAATGACCACAAAGTGAACTTGACCTCAGTTGTATGTCAAATACTTTCTAATAATAATAATAATAATAATAATAATAATAATAATAATAATAATAATAACTATTATTATTATATTAGTTTTAAAAGGTTGTCCGTGACTCATCATTTTCCAACAGGTTTATATATAAGTTTGGTGTCGATATTTGATTTTGTATATATATATATATATTATATATATATATATATATATATATATATATATATATATATATTATAATATATATATATATATATATGTAATCTAAAAAGACTATAGATTAGATTGTTCTGATGGTCTCAAACCAGTACAAATTCTAGATGATTAATGTTAGCGGAAATACAAATTAAAAAAAAAAAAAAAAAAAAAAGAATATTTGTTTCCAGATAAAATGATGTCAGAAAATGAATACTGAGTTATTATGTTGGAGCCCAAGTAAAACTGACTTTATTTAACAAATATGGAAGACATCAATCACATTGCATTTCTAGAGCCAGAACTCCAAATAAAACAGTACAGTACATAAGAGTGTTACCCTTGTGAGAGTGCAATTTATTTTTACAGTGAAAAGAACAAATATCGCTCAGGGCTCCAACGAAAGTTTACTTTTCTTAATTTTTAGCAGTGTAAACAAATGCATCGTGCTGTTAATGTAAAGCATTATTCTGTACAAAATCTGTACAATTTGTGTGTGTGTGTGTGTGTGTGTGTACTTGAATATACCGTGCTACTGAATAATCAAACAAAGTGAACATACATAAATGTATATTTATGAATACTTACATTAGAGGTGTAGAAACTGGTTTAAAGATAAAACAATGAACTGCTTTATTTATCTGCATACACTGCAATTATGTGAGTTAAATAGTGTGCATTTACCTTCCCTGCAAGTTTATTCCACATACATTTTAAATGGATGATTTTTGTGTTTTCTGTCCCAACTGTGTCAAGGCATTTTGCTCAGAGTCAGCATTGTGGTATTGGATCATTTTTCATATCCATTGTTACCCTGTCAGGATGTCATAGCTGGTTCACGAAGCTGTTAGATCTGTACAAATGTATAAATCATCTCAGAGTTGACACATTAAATTTATGCAGCCCTTCTAAGCCCGTATGCTTATTAATTGAAAACCCCTCTGTTTATAGACTGGTTCTTTTTTTTATTAACACGGATATTCCATATGATTTCCCTCAGCTGCCTGTTGACTGCCTGCCTGGCACTTTGTCATTTATCATCATATGTTATATTTGTCAATCTAGTGAGTTCTTTGAATAAAAAGTTCTCAAGAAATTACTTTGCATACAAAGGGTCCAGTAGCTCATATGCAATCCCGGTTCTACCCCTGGAGTCTATGTTATTGTTTTTCATCTGTGAAATAAAGTAACAGGTACTTAATGTACCAAAAACAATTTGTACAGACATTATTTTACCAATTGAAATCGCATATGCCTCACTGAAGTCTCCCTTATCTAACTGTGGCTAATACATTTTCATGCTGTGCTCTGATGGCTTCATTTTACAGTTGAGAAGATCACCCGCTCCGTGCTGAGTTAGAAATTGGACCCTAGTCGCTTTGGTCCACAGAGTGCGAGTAGGTAAGTGTGCAGAACAAATGCTGAAAAGTCTTTAAAAGTTAACATCTTTTTTTCTGTTTGTTTCAACAGTTTACAGTTTTCTGTAAATGTTGGCCTTTCTTTTCGTTTTCTGTTTTATGTTTTTGTTTGTTTTTTTGTTTTTTACCATTCACATATTATCCAATAAGATATTAGTCTGTATCTACCAAATAGTAGCACCCAAAGAAGCAGCAGAACTCAAATTATTTGGTTGGTGTTTTTCTGATACTGTGTATCATACAAGAATTTAGAAAACAACATAGAATTATTTTTTGCTACCAAAATATATAAGGCAGATTATAATGGCATTGTTAGGAGGGAAGAAAAAAAAAACACTAGTCTCTAGCCCTTCCATGAGCTGCAGGCCTGTAAGACAAACTCTCAGGAGATGTGTTTGTGCCTTTGGTCTCATGCCTCCAGGGACCAGTGTCATGCTTGAACTCTTTAGATGTCTTACAAATTTTAACACTGGTTTCTTATTCATAGCGGGGTCTGCTGGGGGGCGGTGCCTGTGGTGAGTGCTTAGTTCTTTCTGGCAGTCGACTGCCTTCTGTACATCAGTCCAATACTCACACCACAAAGCTGCTCCTGCCAATTTATTTGTCAGTAATGTCCTGGAAAGACAACCTGTGGCAAAGTGGTTTGCAGTGTGCAGGTGCAGGAGTGATGTGGTGATCAATAACAGACAGACAACGATAATCCAGGTGCAATGGTGTTTATTTATAATCCAAAAAGTCACTTGACAACTGTAAATAATAATGAATGGTAGTACACAATGAAGTAGGGGTGACGTCAGGCCAGAAAGGAACACGCAGACAGGCAGTACTGGTGGGTGAAACTGAGACGCTGCGGCGCTCTGTGTTTTATTAAACATACAGAAAAATAAATAGACAAACAAAAACAGACTAACGTTAAACAAACAGTGGACAAACAGACAAACAAGTGCTTGTACTTATTTTCTTTTACTTTTTATTCTCCTCTCAATGCACTCGTTCTCCACTCACGAACACACAACCATGCATGAGTGCTTTGTGCCTCTACATATACAGCTGTGCTGAGAGTCAATTACTAATTAATTATTCACTTCAATCTCGGCACGTGAACTAATTTGTGCAAACCCCTGCTCACATACTATTACATACTTTATCTGCACATGAAGTGATTGTGTCATCACCGTGCCTAAATACAACTATATTTTTTAAATCACTTGTGTTACACAGACCCATTTATATCCTGTGCACCAATACATATACACCAACATTAACACACCACATGCAACACGTAACACAAAATACACACAGGGGCATTGCACACTGCCACAGTACTACATAGTATAACCTAGAGGTTCAGTCCCGAAACAATAAACATGGTATTTAACACACACTCAATATGCAAACACAGTCACCAGTCCAAAGTGAGTGCTGTAGTGCTCATTGTACAAACAAAATTTATTGTGAAACAAGTGCAGTGTTGTTTTGTGCAGGGTTTTGTGCTGGCCTGCAGCGACAGCTCCAGATCGTGTTAGCAATCTAATAACAACAAACAAGTATAATTAGACATGACAAAACAAATAAAATCCTCATGATAGACAATACTCATCTCCTTCCATTTCAACGTTAACCATAACAAAGGAACAGATCACCTTGCTACGTCCTCTTATATACCATCAATCACACCCCTTTGGTTAATGATTGCAACCACTCCTTCGATCCATGGCTGCCACACCGTTTCCCTTCCGGAGCGATGATTTAGTGTACTGTAGCTCTTTCCCGTTTCTAGATGGCCAACTTCCGCCTAACCCTGGGAATGAATTGTCTGGCCATCCAGTCCAGGGCACTCTGTTCCCTTTACACAGAGCCCTCATAGGTTGGGAGGTAGATTAATCACCAAGAATCATTCTGTCTCTGTCATACTACCACATACACAGTGTTGCCAGGTCTGTGGATTTTCCACGGAATTTGGCTACTTCAATAAACACAGCCGCAGGAAATATTAAGGAGTCATGCGTTGATAATGTAATTTTAAAGTTTTACCACTAATAACATGGAAGTGGCTGAGTTACTTGGGAAAAGTAAAAAGAAACAGAATCTGCTGTAACAATGCTTAGTATTACAAATTAAAGTAGGTCAAAAGTGAGTGCAGTGATACAGTGTAAGCCTCTGCCAGCTACTTACCTGTCGCAAGACATGTAAAAATGTCAAAAGGTTGCAATCCTGTTTTTTTTCTGAAAAGCTTTGAATCAAATGCATTTCATTACTTCTGCCACCAGGTGGCCAAATAAAACTGAAAATGCATTAAACAAAACAGCAGGGGGTGCTGTGAATTTAACGACTAAGATTTAAAGGCCATCGTGACATTTGTCAAAGCATGACATTTGGCAGGTCTTGCTATATAAGGAAAATTTAACACTGAACTTTCTGTGCAATGGTCCACATTTACTTTATTGTATTTTGTTGACTTTTATTTCATTTCTGTTTGATCAAATTATAAAGTTCAGTAATGTGTTTCATTTTTAGAAGATGACCTTCTATGTAACCTTTTTCAGCATGTGACACCTGCTGGTGAAACATGTATTTCAGTAGTAATCTCTGACAAATCAGTTACTAGTTAAATAACATCCTCTAAACTGCATATTGCATTGACCTCAATTTTGTCATGCAGCATAATGCACCATATTTCTCCATTTTTATAGCTGTCATGGCTAGCACTGTATGTTGAATCATATCTGGCTTTCTTTCTTTATAAAGTAAAAATCTTTGATGTTTTGCACTAGTTCCGTGATTTATTTTACAGAGCTAACAGTTTCTAGGAAAGCAAGCTCCCTATGCTCAATATAGTATGTCATTACTGTGGCTCTGTCTTCTCCTGGTCACCTGTGGAGTATCAACAGAGGCCTGTTGCTGTAGCCATAAACAAAGGATCACACAGCGAGATCAACAAACAACAGCAAGAAAAGGTAGTCTAGGGTCCTTCAATGGCTGGGGTTCTCATTTAGTCACTCAAATAACACTAATATCACCCTGAACAGGGGCAGTTAGAGTTACTTACAAATTCCAATAATAGTGTTGGTTTAGCTTGTCCCCATTTTCTGCAGGGTTTTATGAGAGCAAACTAAATTATAAAAAGAAAAAACAACCCAGATGTGACGGGGAACTGCCCGTCTATATGAATGTGTTTGGAACTGGCAGGGAAGGGGTTAAATTTCTCCCTGCCAGGAAAACATGTGAATGTGGCTGGAGCTCTAATTGAATGATTATTGATTAATTGGGCTCCAGCCACAGGGGATAAAAGCCAGGGGAGAGGCCCTGGCTGGGAGAGAGGTGTTCTTTTGTTTGGGAGTTTGCTTTGTGTTAGAGAGTTTTATGTTTTAGAAGAAAGGAGTGTCTTGTTTTAAAAGACTTGGAACCTGACCGTTTATTTTGTAAGTTCATTTTGATTATTTGTGTTTGAACCTCTTTCTGTTGGCGCTTGTGCCTGTTTATTTGATTATTTTATTTAATAAAGAACTTTAGTTTTTGACTTTACATTGTCTCTGAGCCTCAGCCTGTCACACCAGAACATTAATTTGACTAGTAATACCTGCATTGATTTGTTTATTATTACCTTTATAGTAAAATACTGACATTATTCTTCTTGCAGAAAAATGTGATCTGTGTTTTGTGGGTTTTTGTGTATTTATTTTTTTTTTTAAATTATGTATTCCTCTATTGCTCAGTATTACATTTGCATTTACAGTAAGGTTATGATAGTCAATGTTTACCCTGAAATGTAAGAACATTGCCCTATTTAAATTACCTTTGCTAGCACTATTTATTTTCAAAAGTGGGATAGTGCCACCTAGAGGCTCAGAGCAGTATTTTTTGGGGGGAATTTTTGAATTTTTGGAGTTGTTGAGCAGAGAGAAGAATGGGCAAAAAGCAAAAGCAGCAGCAGCAGCCGCCGCCATCACCAACCCAAGCCCTGTGGAAGGACCCAGCGAACTTGTTCCCGTGGTGCACCTGGTGCGGGAAGGAAGACCACCAGTGGAGGTCCTGTCCGGACGGGCCATTAGCTGACTGATGTGGGCGCTGTGATTTGGATGGCCACAGCTGGGCAGGATGCCCCCACAACCCGGACCAGGAGCAGCTACCAACCCCGTCCTTGGCAGCCACCCCACCAACACCACCTTCACCACCATCACAGGAGATCTGGGAGTGGTTGGTGCACCCTGGAGCGGACCTCTTCCACGACATTCCCGTCGCCATCAACGCGCTGTGGCATCGAGATGGGGAGAGGTGGGAGGAGTGGGAGAGAGCATCACCCGGGGTCCCTCCAGGAAATATTCATCATGGTCCTGGCATACCTGGGGATAGACATGGGTGAGATTCCCCCACCTTGAAGAAATAAAGGTGGAGCTGCCGGCGCCGCTCCCAGAGCCCAGAGAGGGGGAGCCGCTGCTCCCAGAGCCCAGAGAGGGGGAGCTCGAGCGTCCACAGCCCACGAGGGAGGAGCTCGAACGTCCACAGCCCGGGAGGGAGGAGCCCGAACATCCACAGCCCGATGGGGATGAACCCGAGCGGGAGGAGTCGGTGCGTCCACGGCCTGAGAAGGGGAAGCCCACAGGCCCAGGGCTGAAGGGACCCACAAGGAAAGAATAGAGGCTGTTCCCACTACCACCATCAGCAGAGGAGGATTACCTGCTGGTCCTGCTGCCATTGTCGTGGGAGGACTGCCCGTCGCTCCCACCTCCGCCAGCAGGGGAAGAGTGCCTGCTGGTGCTTCCACCGCCAGGAGAAGGAGAACAGCGGGCGCTGCCTCTCTCTCCACCTTCAGCAGAGGGGGAACAGCCGGAGCTGCCTCTCCCTCCACCACCAGCAGAAGATGCTGGAGGTCCCTCCCAGCCTCTGTACCGGTTGCTGAGGGGAGTGTGGAGACAAGCTGGCCGGCGGCTAAGAGGCACAGCACCGCCCGGGGATGCCTGCACAGCACCGCCTGGGGATGCTGGTTCGCCATCGCCCGGGGAGGCCAACTGCTCCTCATCGCCCGGGGTTGCCTGCCTGCCTGCATCGCCTAGAGAAACTCTCAGTGTGCTTTCTCCTAGGGCTGCTGGTCCACCGTTGCCTGGGGTCGCTGCTGGTCCACCGTTGCCTGGGGTCGCTGTTGGCCCGCCGTCATCCAGGGGGAAGGTGCTGCCGTCCCAAGAGGATGGAGCTACCGTCCAGCGTCGCCAGGGGGTCCAGTGTCACCAGGGGGTCCATTGCCGCCAGAGGGTTCAGCGTCGCTAGAGGGGCCAGGGGGTCCCATGTCGCCAGGGGGTCCAGAGGGAGCCGGGCTGCCATTCCTGCCTCTCCCACCAGAGGGAGCCCGGTCATAGATGGGGAACTAGATATTCCACCTTGGCCGCCTCCATGGACCACGGACGTATCCCCATCCCAGGACCGGACAAAGGACTTTGGGACTTGAGGGGGGAGGTAGCCGTTGGGACCATGTGTGCTTGGCACAAGGGGGGGGGATATGTGACGGGGAACTGCCCGTCTATTTGAATGTGTTTGGAACTGGCAGGGAAGGGGTTAAATTTCTCCCTGCCAGGAAAACATGTGAATGTGGCTGGAGCTCTAATTGAATGATTATTGATTAATTGGGCTCCAGCCACAGGGGATAAAAGCCAGGGGAGAGGCCTTGGCTGGGAGAGATGTTACTTTGCTTTGGAGAGTTTTGTGTTTTTAGAAGAAAGGAGTGTCTTGTTTTAAAAGATTTGGAACCTGACCATTTTATTTTGTAAGTTAATTTTGATTATTTGTGTTTGAACCTTTTTCTGTTGGCCCTTGTGCTTGTTTATTTGATTATTCTATTTAATAAAGAACTTTAGTTTTTTAACTGGTAACAGTAGAGCCTCAGCCCTCTGTTATCCTGTCACACCAAAACATTAATTTGACTAGTAATGCCTCCATTGATTTGTTTATTATTACCTTTATAGTAAAATACTGACATTATTCTTGCAGAAAAATGTGATCTGTGTTTTGTGGGTTTTTGTGTATTTAATTTTTTTTTTAATTATGTATTCCTCTATCGCTCAGTATTACATTTGCATTTACAGTAAGGTTGTTTTGATAGTCAATGTTTACCCTGAAATGTAAGAACATTGCCCTATTTAAATTACCTTTGCTAGCGCTATTTATTTTCAAAAACAGGAAACCTAATAAGAAATGCTTAATTTGGAGCCAAAAGCTTTGAGATACAGTACTTCACAATGCCTGTAAGTTTTTTGTTTTTGTCATGCATAAGTCTGCATGATTATTAACCATGTTACTATGTTTACCTTTAATTTTCTATGATTGTAACCATATTAGTCCTTATTACCATGTTTTTATCTTAATATACTTTCACAAAAGTGAGATACAGTCTTCACATATAAGCGAAGGAAATGGGGTGTCATATGTATTCCCAAAAAAGCTGCATGAAACTAATCACATGCTTTCTGTTGGGCAAGAATTAAACCGTTCTTATTTAGCTGACCGCGCACAGAATGGCAACTGCTTCCCATTTGATTGCAGAATGCAGTGTCAAATATCACCATATCTCCTGACTAATCTATGTTTAAAGACAGTTAATAGTCAACCGAGAGCTGATCATTGGCTGTTACTTGCTGTCAAAACACTAAACTGTTGGCTTATGTTTTTCAAGACAATTTATCAATTATAAAATTAGTGTGTTTACAGGTTCTGCAATACATTAGTGTGTATTATCAAATACAGTACAGTACTTAGCTAGAATTCACTATATGTTTGGGTTCCCCATATGGCAGTTTGGGCCAGTTCAGTTACCTTTTAACTGTCTATTTTATTCAAGAAATGCAGTACTACAAGTACCAGAACACATTTTAATGTCAATTAAAAACTGAAGTGCCACAAAACAGTGAACCTGGAGCCATATGGTAGCCCCATATCAGGTCCTATCAAATTGTAGGTTATAGATGATCGGTGAAGCCTTAATAAGCATATTAATTGGTATCTAACAAAATAAATAAATAAAAATAATGTTTGGAGTTATATCATTCTATAGGGATGTATTCATTTTTCCCTCCCAATATTAGTGAAATCATTTGACACTGGGGCCTTTCATAGAAGCGGGTGGAGCCAGCTAAGTTGAGTGGTCACATTACTTCTTAAGAATCAGGAAGCCAAACACGTGGCCAGAAAACAAGGCTTCCACAAGCATAAAACCAGTTAGAGACTCAGAAAATACTCAATGATTGCAAACACACTCTGGGTACCTACAGTGCTGCTTTAAGAGATGAACATTTGTCAGTGTTTAATATTTTATCTGATCTACTATATATTTATAGTCTTTTTAATGTAAAATACTGGCTAGTTAAAGTTAGCAGGCAGCCTTGGTTTAAGTGTTTATGAAAGAAAACACACACATGGTTCTCCACCTTTAAAAAAAGTCAATACAGACATGACTATTGTTACATAGTGGTAACTCCCTAGAATATTGTGTTCTATTCTATCCCACAAATGATGCGGTTTAAAATAACCTTCCAAAATGTGCTGCATTGAGTAAAGTTGGAAAAGATCATTTCTCATGCATGGCATAAAACTGGTAGAATCCAAGAGTCCAGGAAGTGACCTATTTCTACCACATAGTTTTAAGGACAATTGCTTATTCCTCTGCATTGTGCAGTAAGTCAGTATTAAAATATTTTTCAAATAGGCACAACAGCACAACATTGAAGTACAGAAGCAGACATATTTGGTTTGATTGTGGTGGCAAAATCATTTCATATAAATGAAACAGTATTATAAAAGGTATTTCTTCAATGGATTTGTATGAACAATACTACTAAGTTTAAACACTGTGCTTACGGAGGAGGAAAGAAAACTCATTTTGTTTTTTACCCAGCTATGGACTTGCTACAATATATCGGCAGGTTTCAACCTCTTTTATTATTCAACAATTTATTTATAAGTATCATAGAAAACAAACCTAAAGTAAAACTGATAGGCTATTACAAAAATACATCAACCCAGATTGATTTTGTATCCTTACAGCATTCTGTCTGGAGAGCTTTAGAGTAAGCTGTCGTTTTATACGACTCATTGCATGTGTGTAAATGTTTTCCTTTCCATGTGATTTTTATTTCTTTTGACCATTCTCCAAGTAAGAAGTAAGTGAAATAAAAGTCCTTGACCTGCTCCACAACACACACACACACACACACACAAGTTATCCTTGAACAAAAAACACACCATGTTCTGTAAACAGATGGCTTTTTCTAGACATGTCTTACTGGCCTTTTGCTCTGTTATTTAAAACAACCACTGGACCAAGACAATACATGAAAGGATTCCCAGCATGTTTAACAGAATGAAGGAGTTGAAGTGGATGGCCCAATGTCCACAATGTCCAGTTTTGTACCCCTCTGAACTTAAAAATTAGCTGTAGAAGCATAGTTCTTCTTAACATCCCAAAATGGCTTATGTTTACAATAAAAATTCCAATATTTATTTTCCTAATATTAATTACTGAAGTAATGTATTTTAGGTTAGCTTTTGTTTGACTACAGTAGGCCAATATACTGTAAGCTCTGATGCCTGTTGCTGGATTCCAGTCTACATTCCTCAAAACAGTGAATGGAAACTATGGATAAATATGTCTAAGAAATGAATAACACTAGCCATGTGTAACACCGCCAAGAAGACCAAGATGGTATTCAAATGGTATATAGTATCTCCTATATGATATTTATAATGCACATTTGTATTGCCGGCATGCAGTACCTTACACATTTCTTTATTAAATGTCATTTGCCATGTGTCTGCCCAGTTCTGAATCTTGTCTAGATCATTTTCAATGACCTTTGCTGCTGCAACAGTGTTTGCTACTCCTCCTATTTTTGTTTCATCTGCAAAATTTAACAAGATTGCTTACTATACCAGAATCAAAGTAATTAATATAGATTAGGAATAACAGAGGATCTAATACTGAACCTTGTGGTACTCCACTGGTTACCTCGCTCTATGTTGAGGTTTCTGTTCTAATCAGTACTTTCTGTTTTTTACATGTTAACCACTCCCTAATTCATGTGCATGCATTTCCTTGAACCCCTACTGAGTTCAGTTTGAGAATTAATCTTTTATGCGGGACTTTGTCAAAAGCTTTCTGGAAATCTAAATAAACTATGTCATATGCTTAGCAATTATCCATTGTCGATGTTGCATCCTCAAAAATGTCAAGCAGGTTAGTTAGTCACAATCTCCCTTTCCTAAAGCCATGCTGACTGTCTCCCAGGATACTGTTACCATACAGGTAATTGAAACGGTAATTACGATAAGAAATGCTTTTAATGTGTATTTTAACTATAAACTAATCTGCTTTAGAAACACTATGTTTAATCGCGTTGTTACTTGACAAATTAGAGTGATTTAATAATTATGAGACACAAATATATTTATAAAGGAATAAGGTCACGTACCCAAATCTCTTCCAGCTCAGGCAGATTGATGTCATCCAGAATGTTTTGGTGTGTGTGAGTTCAGTCAGCTTTGTGTCATACTGCTTTGCAGCCAGGACTTCAGCCATTGTAGGCTGCTAAAATTGCATTCTGCTTGGGCCGAAGAGGCTGGTGAAATGAGCAGCAAAACATAAAAGTTGTTCAACTTGTTGGAAAAGTCTCTTGACTTCGGTTGTCAATTCTTGCATTATTTGTTTATTTATTTATTTATTTTAATTTGGAATCGGCAATTATTTTTTCTCATTTTCTCTCCAATTTGGAAAGCCCAATTTATTTTTCAGCCCGGCTCACTGCTGCCACCCCCGCACTGACTCGGGAGAGACAAAGACAGACACACACGTCCTCTGAAACGAAAAGTACTGTTCCCAATCGAAATCTTACAGTAAGCTTTTGGCATGAGAAACTGTTTCTGATCTGCTCTGCCGCTTCCTCCAAACTGGACAGTACCTCTGAGCTTTCTGTTAAAATAGACTTCACAGCTGCACAGCACGTTGGCCATCTCGTTAGACATAGTGTCCTGATTGAGTGAAACTTTGTATTTTTACTGCTAGCAATAGATATAAATATTTTCTTATATTTGCCTGATGCGCTGTAAAAATGACCAAGTTCTTAAGCCCATTGAAGAACATCTCTGCAACGGCAGAGGCAGAGTGTGATGCCACAAGATGGCAAGAATGAGTGCCACAGTGAACATAGAGCTAAAGGCTGCTTTGAATTTATTTCTGCCTGACACCCACGGCAGGCTCCAGACAAATTTGAAGCGCCATTGTACACCTGACTATGCAAGTAGAAGCAAAGCTTAGTGCTCATGATACCAAGAAAGGTCTCATGAGCATTAAGCACTTCATCAATGTATCTAATACATATCGATTCTTGTTCCTTTCTACTGACGTCCTGTGTGCCAGCTACAATAACTGAAAAAACTGGAAGTTAATGCAACTTGTCTGGCAGATTGTAAGTATTACAGAATGAGTTTGCAACTGCAATATTTAATTTTGAATATCTCTTGATGTTGTGTTTGTTTTTCTTATTATCCATTGTTTTAGTTGTGGTTCATCTTCACATCATAATGACAACAGCTTCTTAAAGTTTCCTTCCTTTGAGTCGAGACTATGAAAGGCAAATTCTTGACGAGCTAAATACCTGACTGAAGTGAATATTTTTCAGAGACGCTTTTGTGCAACCTCTTACTCACACAGCACTTGGTCACTGAGCAATGCATCAGCTGACTTTGATTGTTCATGTTGTTTTTAGTTGCTATGATGCCAGTCTAAGAGTAAATAATTTTTTTTATGGCTTTGCAGGGGTGACGTCAGAACCAGGAACAGAAACCAAAACACGCTTGTTGGCGGTGGAAACTGAGCTGTGGCGCTCAGTTTATTTATTAAATAATAATACAAACAAAAGATGTGAACAAATAAAAGACACACAAAATAAAGGGTGCATTGGACAAACAAATAGACAGACAAAACAGATGTGGACGAACCCAACAAACAAGTACCGAGCTGGCACTTCCAGCACGCTGTAGCAATTGTTATTCTAATCAAAACTCTCCTTTCTCTCACCCATTCTCGACCTCCGAACACACAACCCAGAGTGAGTGAAAACATACTGTTTTTATGCAGCTGTACCGAGACTCGATTGCTAATCAATCATTCAATTGGAGTCTCGGTACAACTGCACGTGAATTAATTAGTGTAATTCCCCATGCTCACATATTACATTTTATCTGCACATGAAGTATTGTGCAATCCTCGTGCCTAAATACAAATATACATTTTAAACACTTGTGCTCATAACCCATATTTATATCCCATGTATTTTATACATAAACACCAACATTAACACACTACATACAAAATAAAACACTTAATAAACATAAAGGGGCGGCACACTCCGCCACTATGGCCTTTATCTTTTTCCAGGGCTTTCTTCTAATTGCGAAAACTATCAAACAAAAATTACCCCTCCGCAAATTTGAGGGGTTTCATATGCCATGCCTTCACCCAAAAAATGCACAGTATTCTCTTAAGCGAGTCCTCATAATGTAACCAGAGAGAATGTGTGAATCAGTTGGCTTGAAAACACAATGTTTTATTGCTAAGAATCTGCTTAGTGATTGTAGATGGTGCAGACTGGTTTGGGTTTTGCGGCAGAATGACGCTTAAATTCCTTTTTCTACCAACTTCTTCATTATTTACATCTGCAGCACTGGATTTCTCAGAAGTAGTAGGCCGACCCTGTAAGAAAATAAATAAATCTGTCTCTTGATATATGCGGTTCGTTATTAAACAGTGTATCACCACTATCTAGACATAGGTTTTACTATTTGTTGTAGCTAGATAATAACAGTTGGAAACAAGTTGTGATTAGAGTCCAAATTTCAGTTTCATTTTTCTGACTCATTTTTGTTTTCACTTTGCGTTTTTTAACCCCCGGTTAATTATACATACTGATATCAAAGCTTTTTCGGTAAAGAATAGAAGCTGCATTCCCAAAATCATTGGTGTCTAGGGGGTAGGCCTACGATTAATTACTATTAGCCTGTTATATTTTAATTGGGAAAAAAAATGCCTACCTCACTAACTTCTGGCCATTTTTCACTGCTACCATCTAGTTCTTCCACTGTATTATTATTATTATTATTATTATTATTATTATTATTATTATTATTATTATTATTATTATTGTTGTTGTTGTTGTTGTTGTTAATGTTATTGATCACGTTTAGTCACTTTTTTTGAGCCAACTCTGTTCAATTAAACTCTTGGAAGTGTTGATTGTGAAACAAGTTTGCTTTAGTTTTTTTCTCCCGTAACTTGATTGAGACTGTGATTCTGTTTCATTGATAATGAAACAGCTTCTTATTTTGTAATTCAACCTGAACACAAACGACGAGTGAAGTTAAATTGATTTAATTAAATTGTAATTAAGAGGAAACTATTATTTGCAAAACAGGTTAGAACATTTTTTGCAACGAGTCATTAAGATTTTAAATCCGGGAAAAGCAATTTAACTGTATTTGCTTCTTATGTTCAGTTTGAATTAAAAATAAGGAGCTGCCTGTTTTGTTTTTACATGATCAAAAAAAAAAAAATCATAGACTCAAAGATCATGTGACCAGAAATAAAAAACTTAAACAAAGAGCCATATGGATATGTTCTGACAACTTGTACACAAAGCAAAACTAAGTTCACAATATTTCTTCCTTTTGTTTGTGTCTTAAAAAAAAAATAATTGCATTGACTCATGTTTGTTATTGCTGTTGCGATGAGATTACAATTGTGTGTCTTGAAAGCCAAAACTAAAAAAGACAAACACACCATTAAAAAATCACCAATAACACTTTAAAAGAGATTTTAAACCAAGAGTTAAAATATATATATTATTACTACATTATTTCCTATCACTTTTTTTCTTGTGTTGAAGATTATCTGGAACTTTTGCTTGTATTTTAGACTTTAATTATGCTATTTCAATACTAATAATAAGTTACCGTTCCTTCCTGGTACTTAATCATTTCCTGTGCAGTATATGTGTTTCCAGCCAATGGTATAGCTGTAAGGAGATCACGACCTACAGCACTGGGAGTATTTTGGTACTAGGAAGCAACAGTACAATAAGCTTTTCATCTTAACGGAAGAGAAACCAGTAATAAGGTTGATCACACTTAAATAAGTAAGAAATAGATTTTAAATCCTTGTTTAACACTCCTTCAAAAGAGAAGAAAACAATGAACTCTATCTTGAGGTTCATTTACAAGCTAAACCAGCACTTGCCTCAGATGTTATAGATGACATAATGTGGGTCAAGTTACCTTAATCCAGAACAACTGTACGGTCTCCTAGAGGTGCAGGGTATCTGATGAGTTTTACAGCACAAACAGATAAAGGGAAACAAATTATAGTCTTATAAAGGAAAAGAATCACTGCAAACATCAACTACGTGATTTAAATTCTTGACCGAACAGCTCACTTCAGTTCCAAGGCATTCCTGCCATAAATCGCTGAATAATATCTTTCAAGTCATAATTTGTCTATTACTTTTAACAGGGTGAGTACTAGTTTGTAAAGCCGGTTCGTACTCCAGCTGGGGTAATGATTGGTGTGAAATTGTGTTATGGACAGCTGAAAGGTAAGCATGTGAATAGAGGATCAGCTGCTGAGGCTCTTGTTTTCCACCCTGTCAGTTTTTTTTTTTTTTTTACTCAGCTATGGATTTTTTGTCATCATCTCCTGACGATCTTGCTGACACCCCTGTCAGAAAATGAATTTTTCACTCCCCACTTGATTGACTCCATTTGTTGGGGTGTAACTCTATCAGAAAATGCCACTCTCCAGTTTGCTCATTGTTTCCTGTCTGCTAGAGCTGTATGAAAAAGAAAATGCCACACAGTACACAATCATCTGCCCATCAGTGTGCTACGGGTAAAGGGACTGTTTTACATAAATTACATCCTTTCAAAGTACAAGTCTTAATAGCAGTCATTTCTGCTTCTTATTTTAGTCAAATATGGACAGCACTGAATTAGCCGTACGCTAGTATTACTGTAACTATACTTGGACCTTAATGGCTTCCAATATGCCTTGTAAAGACAAATGAAATATTTTTTATGTGTTTTATTTTGTATAGTTATTAATGGATGGACAGGTTTCTCCTATCTTTCATTCTAAAAAAAAAATAGAACAAATGTAGAATGGGGGTTTCCTAATACAGCCATTCACATCAATGTGTGCTCATCCAGTGACCATGCTCAGTGGGTAGATGTTTTCTGTATTTTGGAGGAACATTTTTTCATTTTCACAATCTGTTTTTCATTCCTCCACCATTACAAAGGCATAAACGTGTTTTCTAGTCAATCAAACAAGCCGGTTTCAAACTGAACCATGTCACAGTCAACATCGTCTGTTTCTCGCTGCCATGATTTACAATTAAAATTGTTTTTAATCGTGTTTCATATCTAAAATTAAAAGGTTCGTGAAGGTGATTGGCTATTCTTGTAATTATGCTGCATGACTGTAAAATGACCAGCCCCTGTGTGAGTACTATTGTAAAATGACCAGCCACTACGTAGGTACTACTGTAAAATATCCTGCCCCTATGTAGAAAATGCTTAGTTCATTTACATTTATTTAGAACATGTAGTATTTTATGTATTCTGATTGGTCCAAATCAATATTTGCAACGCATACTAAATAATGCATATTTGACCCGGATGTCCTTCCATACTTAATGGCATCATAATTAACATGTGCCTCAGACCAGGCTGAGAGTGAGATGTGTCTTAACAGTATAATTTCCGAGTTTAGAAACATGTATTTAAGCCAATAGTAATAATACACGTCTATGTTTAATTATCCAATAATTGAGTAATTTAAGTATTTTGTTATTTGTAACGCATACATTAAATTGCATTGTTAAGTAAATCACATTTGTAGCCTATTCATTGCTCTAAGAAAATGCCAGGCTTCAATGTGCTTGTTTGGACTGGTCATCAAGGGGAGGGATAAATATTGGAACATGATCCAGAAGAGTGAGAAGACCCTGCAGTTTTGTTTACAATCTGACATTCATCTTGTCAGCACTTCTGCAGTATATGAGCTCCCTTTTTACAGTACCAACCACACTAACCAGATCAGCTATCTCCTGCCAACTTTTTCAGCCAGAGAACCATGTATTTCTGAACAGCTGATCTGCTGCATTTGCATTATCCAAAGAGACCCATTGAAAAACAAACGACTGGATGAAAATGAATCCAACAACAGATACAAGTAGCCTACTAAATCACTAAAATTAAGAACACTATTAAAAGAGGGCATATAAACAGAGTTTAAACAAACTGCAATTGATCAGTTGGAAAAGGGCAAGAAGCTTTCATAACTACTGCTGGACTCAACTGGTTCGAAATGCAAGATTTGGATGACAATATTCTGAAGTTGAAGTATTTAATTGCTTTTTGTAAAGAAAAGAAAAGAAAAATAGTAGGTAAGCTATGTGGTATGCTGGTGTTTTCTATGTGCATTTAAAAATGATTTATTTCTGTAGTGTGTTCAGTATATGTAAGGTACTGTATAGTATCATAATGTGTTAATGCTGCACCATTATCTGTTTTGTGTACTCAGTAGGCTTATGTGTCAAGGATGTGATGACTGAAAAAAAACAAAACAAGACAACTAGATTAATTAAGATACTTGTGATTTGTCCTCCCCATACCAAGTTGCTCTATAAGGTTACGGATATGTTAAAGGGGCATACTAATGAAAGGGATAGACATTCTCGCTATACATACCTATACAAGCATGTACCAAAAGAGGACTTGTAATTTAACAAGACAATAAAGAATTTTCTGAGTTTAATCAAAAAAAGAATAAGAAGGGAGAGGAGCATAAGGTTACAGTATGCCACATTGCCATTTATAGTATACTGCTGGTTACGTAGTATGTTGCAGTTGATCAGCATGTTTTATAATGCAAAATGAATAATCCATTTGTGTTTTCTTGTCTTGCCTGATGTGAGTTAGAAAAATTAATAATCTCCCATTTTCACTGGGAACATGACTGAAAACCAGAGCAGGGAAAAAAGCAAGTGAAGTGGAAATGAATAACTCAGTTTACAGAAGCTGATATAAGAGGCTGTGATGCAATGTCACAGGTCTGGAGATGAAAACATTTACAGATGAATCCTTGTTTGAGTGGGTGTTCATTTGGATATGTGTTACAAATCACTGCCTGTGTGCCAAGTGTTTGATATGGTAAAAGAGGTATGTGTTAGGAGGGGGGGTCAATGGTAATGTATGACTCAGAGAGTGAAGGAATTGTAGCTGTTTACATTGGCTGTCAGCAATGTGCTGCTTGTTTGTGGTGTTACTGCATGGATATAGATAACCCTGCTGAACCCATTGCTAAAGCAAAGCTAGTAATTCCTAGCTGACACATTGTCCGTTTCTAATTTGTTCTCAAACTGTGAGGTGAAGCCTCCATCTGAAATGGAAAAATGGCCTGCTGCTCCATCTCACATTGTGTTCTCGCTCGTGGAGCTTTCCATTTGGTAATGAAGCCAGAAGGAAATTCCCAGCCAGTACTCTGATAAAACACACAAGTGAAATCAACTGGGAGACAATCGACAGAATAACATAGTATTACATCATTGACTCAAAATAGAGAAATACCTGACGGTGTGATTCATTTTCACCAAACCGCATGTTAAAATATGCAGCGCGATTAGCCCTGTTTTTTATCCTGCCAGTGCCAAACCAACATTGAGAAGGCATTGTGTCCCTTTCCCAAACAAATCATGAACAAATTGGATATTTAGCTAATTTAAGCTAATGCTCTATGGAAAGTTTGTAGTTTGTAAACTAGCATTTTTTTTTCACTACTGCGAAGTATGACCCTGTATGAAATATTCAAATAAAACATTTTGTCAGTGTGTTTTTCACATGAACTCTGTAAATTGAAATAAAGTAAAAAAGAAAACATTCTGAGGATAAAAATCAAACCAAACATGATCCTTGTGGGGTCTTCAGACTTACAAGGTACAGTGAGTGGCCTGAAGTCTGAAGCCTGAGGCAATAAATAACAGGTTAAAATCTGACATACTTCAGTAGTCCTTTCTTTTTATCGTTTATCAGTCTGACTTTGATGCTGACAGTGCTCTTGCTATAACATTCCTATTAAAGTGCACATGTCAGGACCCATTTGCCACCAGTTACTTTGATAGTGACATCAGCAATAGTTGCACTTTACCTTTTGACCCTTGTTGGTAACACAGAGACTTAGCAATAAATTCCCATTATAGGGAATGAGGCCACGAGCCTCTCAAAGACAGGGAGAAAAAAAGTCAAAGGGTTTGAAACTGTATTCTGTATATGGAGCTGTTGGTAATGCCACTAAATAGATAGGGCATCTTAGCTTAGCTGAATATAGAGGTTTAACAGATATAACGGGCTGCAGAGATATGGTCTGGGAGCCCTGGCTGACCTCCAGTAGGCCTCAGACCAAGAATAAAGCAGCATTATATCTTCTGTTGCTCAGCCATCACTAATTATTGAGAGAGAAACATGACTTCTTCTAAAGTTCGTAGGTCAACTCCCATTTTTTCAAGTTGCTGCAATGGCAGCATAGAATCATATTCGTCAAGACACTGGATCAGGGGTATTTGCTTTATCTTATATACAATACGTTATTAAGTTATAGTGTGCTGGTTTTACAAATTTTTGTGTGTTTGTGCTGATTTTACAAATTTTTGTGTGTAAATAAAAAAAGTCAGTGATGGTTAGGAAAATGGCAAAATATGCTAAAAGGAACAATGCAACAATTTCCAATATTGTGCCTATTTGGAAACTTAAAAAATGCTGTGCTGTAAAATAGATGGAATCTAATAATTAAAGCTACAATATTTTAGACTATTTCTTTTGATTGGTTATGTACCTACAATGGGTGCATACCATCTGCAGTTGGCACAAATACTCTGTGAGTGCTTGGTTCTTCTATAAATTATATTTCATATTTTTACAGCACCATTAATTAGAGCAGTACAGAGTTTCTCCAGCTATCCACATGACTATACATAGGAATGGGGGTATGTTTGAAATAGTCGTGTTTGTGAACAAAAACAAAGCATACTTGGGGAATAAGAAAATACACCACAGAATACGATACAGAATAATGTATCGACTATGAGGACGCTGTCTGAGAGCAAGTGGTTTGTTAATATTACCAGTGATTAAAACAATGAATATTCACTGGACACTACCCGTAGTTTAACTTTATTGGAAAAATTATATGTAGAATCCAGCTGTGTCCAACTATAAAGACACTATGTCAAAGTATGCAGACTGTATCATTCATATGTTCAAATGTTATTTTTGGACAACACCGGCAATGGAACTTAACAAAGAAAATCAAACAACACAGCGATGTACCAAACAAAACAGTAAGACACTAGCTCAATGTGTACTCTGTGAAACTTCAAAAGTGGCAGCCATATTAGGTCAGAGGTCAAGGTCACCAGCATGTTTAGGTTTATATAACCCTGCCCATATGAAGTTGCTACCGGATATGGTTTCAGGGAGGGTTTGACAGGTGAAAGCTTTGTAAAATAACTGTCATCTGTACCAAGTATGAAGCTAATAGTTTTATGCAAATATAAGCATTTGATCTTTATCAATCAATCTTCTGGAATCCAAAAAGTCACATGACCACAATATGGTGACCATCTACAGTCCCAGGTCATAGTTGTTGGGTGTTATTCCGTAATTTGCAACACAGGGACCCTTCATTAATAAACAGTTCTCAATATGATTGTTTTTTTTTTTTTTTTTTTTTTTACTTTTCGTTTAAAAAAAGTGTTTGCCTGTACATATTAAATGTTTTCTTTTTAACTGCTTAAAAAAGAATGCTGTTGAGCTTAAATTGCTTTGTGAAATAAATAGATTACATCATTTAATGGGGGAGAGTATTCAGCAGGCTCACAGTAAAATTCAAATGACAGTACGGTAAAAAAAAACAAAAATGTACGCCTTTTTGTTTTTATGGAATTGTTGTTTGGGTGATTTAAAACTAAATGAGTGTTTTATTTTTATTTATTTTATTTTTTAAATTAAAAGTAACCAGGTGTGTTTCATACAGATGAGAAAAGATGATAAAACATCACTAGTAATCCTACTGTTGTGTTAAGAACTAATTAAAAAAAAAAAGTTTGATATTTTATTAAAATGGCCTGGAGATAGTGTAACTGTATAACTAAAAAAAAAAAAAAGGTTGTGCATGTGTGTAACGCCACCCTCGCTTATTGCCCGTTTTTGCCCATGACCCTTACCTGGGGGGTATAAAGAGGGTTGACTGTAGTTCATTCCTAATGAGTTAGTCAACTTTTCTCATTTCTCTCAATAATTTGTTCTTTATATCTTCTTTTCTTAAATTTGTTTTTAATTCCTTTCTCTGTTTTTTGTAGTCATTTTCATCAGAGCCAATTTTTTTATCATTATACCCAGTCCTTTAGGGATTGCTATTTTAGTATAGATATCTACATGTGTCAATATTCCAAATATGTCATTGTGGCAAAGTGGTTTGCAGTTTGTAGGTGTAGAGGTGATGTGATTACAAAACAGAAGACAGACAACAAAGTTCACAATCCAAACAGAAACGTTTATTTATAATCCCGGTCTGGCGACCGCAAAGAATAATCCCAGGCAATACATAGCAATGTGTATTACACTATTTCAAAAACAACGGGTTACAGTCCAGAAAGAATAAACACAGTATAACACACACAAAGATACACACACGCATACACAATCACAAGTCCAGTGTGAGAGCGAAAGTGCAAGTGGTGAAATACAATGTATTTGTGTACACTTGTGAAGTGTCGTCCGGGTTTGGTACTGGCCTTAAGCAACAGCGCCGGATGTTAGCTGTCTAACGAGAACAAACAAGTATAATTAGACACGACAAACAAACAAAACACTCACGGTTAGTTTACAGTTCTCCTTTCTCGGTTCGCTCTTAACCATAACAAAAAGAACAGATCACCTAGCCACGTCCCCTTTTGTACCGTCAGACACCCCCCCTTCATTACCGAGTACTACCGTTTCTCCTCCAATCCACGGTTGCCACACTGCTTCCCTTCTGGGGCGATGACTTGGTGTACCGTAGCTCCACCCCCTTTTTAGATGGCAGACTTCCACCTTTCCCTTTTAATGAATTGTCAGACCATCCAGTCCAGGGCACTTTGTTCCCTTCCCATCGTGCCCTCACAGGTCGGGTGGGGGATTTATAACCAAGATTCATTCGTTCTCTGTCACAGTCATAGACATATCTTTTGTATTCTAATGGTTTCTTGTCTAGTACTCAATAATATTTTCTTCCATTTGCCCATATACATGCTTGCAAAATGCATATCTAATTTTGAGCCTATTTCTGTGCCATCATTCTGTTTGTGTGTGTGTGTGTGTGTGTGTGTGTGTGTATATATATATATATATGCACAAAAATCTCATCCAGTGGACAGCCTCAGTGAAGGGGACGAAAAGACATCAACTCCTGTTAAAATTAAGTACAAATTAAATCAAAAGCAATACTCTTTATTTCATATGTTTAAAACTTCACAGCAAACATAGCTAACACGTTAACTTGACTGGTTGATAACTCGACACCTTCACGTAATTCGACAGGACAGTCATGGTCCTGAATTTTCTCCATAAAAAATATATGCATCCCGCCTCTTATTTTTTTAATTCGACACCACACTTTACTCGTAACGCGACACTTACTATCTGTACCAAAGGAATAAAAACTATTAAAAAGACTAGTGGATAACTTGACACTGTCGTTTCATTTAACAGAACTCTGATTGGAAATGGATAGTTCATTCATCCCTGCCCAACTATCAAGTGCTGCAGCTGGTTACAGTATCAGTGCACTGCAAAATGAGTCAGAAGCAAAAAATTTGTTCTCGTTCAGTTGCCTTTCAAGCTCAGGTTATTTGGGATAACAAGCTTGTCAGAAGAAGCGCGTGTTTCTGTAGGCGAAACAGTCGAAACAATTTTTGTGTGAAACTGTTGTTGTTTACTATTGCTTTTGTTCTCCGAATTAATTCTATATATTGTACATTTGTTAACTTTTTTCTATATGAGTCGTCAAATCAGATAATACAGGCCAATACCTAAAAGTATAGTCAACAGTTTGTGCACAGTTTGTGGTAGGATTTTTTTCATAAAAATAACGCTGTAGTTATTTTATTAATTCGTAATTCAATTTAACTATACAAGTTGTACCGAGTTTAGTATCCAGAAATGTACTGCTGCCCCTTTAAGTAATACAAAGTAACCAGTAGTCACACAAAGGAAGTAAGGTCAAGAACCGGAAGGATTAGACCAGAGAATAGTAATAAACATCATTAATGCTAACTAATAAACCATGGAATAAAGTTCATGTGAATTGAGACCCATCTGTGCATCCGAATCTTCATTACATGTTTACTAAACAGTAAGGACATTTTGTATACAGTTTGTACTGTGCTGTAATTGATTCATTCACTGCACTTCTTTCAGCCATTTTCATAAGGACATAACTAGAAATAAACTTGTAAATACTGCAATACTGTAAACGTGTGAGTTCTGTTATATGCATTTTAATGCCATGGCACCCAAAACAGACCTGATATTTTTACCACGGGACCATAAGATAACAGGCTTCTTTAATAAGAAAAAAATATGAAACCTTTAAAAACAATATAATATAATTTGACAGGTAATAGCTGTGCAATTTTTGTATTAGTTTGAACCCTATATAATGAAAGTGACCAGGTTATAAAAGCATATTGTCAGTACAGATGCATAATTATCCATTAAAGTAATAATGACTAATGTCTCTATTGACTTGCTCCCATAAATCCCCATCATGAATACTGCAATTACTTGATTACTTTCAGGATACCGCTTGCCAATAGTTTATTGGAATCTATAATTTTATTCAAATTGACATTAAACCATGTCCTTCTTGCTAATACCAAATAAAGGTAGTTTTCAACAGGGAAATAATAACTGTTTTGATGTGTTTAAAGAGTCCACAGTTTAGTAATTGATGGGTGGCTGTGTATGTCTGCTTCATCAGTTAGAGAAAAAAAAACCCTCAGAAAGGGTTTATTCTGCCCATCAGATTAAATAATGAAAAGAGATAGGAAGAATATGTAATATACTAAGGAGAACCACTTTTGACCAGCCAGGCAGAAAGGATAAAGAATGAAAATTGAGCAGCTGGTCACAATGCCAAGGTCAAAGGGCTGTTAGGGAAGCAGTTCACAATTGCACTAATGGCTGGTTTCAAATGTTAAGTAAAGGGACTCTGACCAGATGATAATTATGTCTTGGCCCTAAAAATGCTTGTCTAACCAACCCGAATCCTTGACATTCCCAGTGCTACACGTTATTGCTTATCTTTGTTATCGAACAGCCAACCAAAGTGTATATAGAAATACACTAGTTAGTGCTTTAATTATTTAAGCATCAGGCCTTTTCTGTGTAAAAACAAACATTAGAAATGTATCCTTCATTGTAGATTGAATAAGAAAAACATATTTTATGATGGATGAACAATCCTTCCCAATAGACAAAGAATAGTTTCTGTGGAAAACCTATAGCAGACAAAAGACACCAAATCACAATGCCTCCCTTAACTATTGTACAGCCTTCATAGTTCTTAAAGTTTTAAAGTCAATGCTAAAACTATATTGAAAAATAATGCAATAACTTGAATAATTTAAGGTGGTCAAATAATGTTTTGCTTGATTGGCGAAACTCATAATTATGTCATTTTATTGATCTGTAAAGTATTCTTGTCTACCATATTTTGGGACACAGTAGTTACTGTATACCTAAAAGGGTCATGTTTAAAAAAAAAAAAAATATTATGGATTAAACTCCTATTATGGATAATTTAAACTGATGAAGCAATAGGAATCTGATAAACTACAGACACGCGTACACATTCAAGTGCTGGAAAATGATTTCATTAATTAATTAAAGTCAGAATCACCCTTGTATCACTTGCATTAAGGTTCATTAACTTAATTTTCTTTATATTAGTTAATTAGCTCAGAGGAGGCCACAAATTAATTACCAGTTTATATAATTTGTGCGCAATGGCATTCTATTTATTTAGTCTCTCCTATTAACTTTTAATCTCTTCAAACAATAAAAGAGGCAATTAGTATTTAATAAACTAAAATGAACCCAGTAAAGGAAAAAATTAGCAAAGCTGCAAGATCTTTTCACTATCTTACAGCTAAGGTTATCTATTGACAAGCACATTCTGCATTGCCATATGAGTACAGACATACTGTATATCATACAATGGTGAAAAAAAATGCTGAATGAATGGGCCACACAGGAACCACACAGACAGGTAAATAAAATGGTTGTTCTTTATTATGTCAAACAACAAAAAAATAAAAAACAACTATATCTCCTAAAATAGCAATGTTTTTCCCAGGGATACTATAATTTAAGGCATTCTTTTCAAAGTGGTCTTCACCATGACAGTTTAATTTGTCAACGAAAGTCCAACTGGCTCCTTGCCAATGCTTTGCATTCAGATCCCTCAGCCGCCTTCAGGGGGTGCTTCCTCTCTCCCCCCATCACGTTGATGCTGAAAAAACTGTCAAAACAATCCGTCTTTAATGATTATCCCCCCATGTGTGAGGGTGGTGAAATTCACTGGACACAACACAAAGTTCAAGGTGCACTGCGATGCTGGCTCACCCGAATACCATCAATGGTAAACAGGGAGTCATGGATGTATGCACACACGCACACACATGTGCGTCAAAATAATAATCCAAACAAAAGACAAAAGCAAAAAGAGAAAATAAAACACACTAACAAAACTACAAATAAAAAGTTGCTGCAATTGCAGCGTTCCCCCGCCGTCGCTACCCATACGGCTCGCGTCTTCAGCCTGTGCCCTGCTTGCTATTCCTCTGCTATATACGGTGGGGCTGCCCGGGGTTTCCCGGTACCCTGGTCCAAAAAAGGTATTAACATTCTTAATGATATATTTAATATAGTCTCCTCAGATTCCAAGAGTTATGTTCACATTTTGATTTACCTGGTTCTTTTTTTTTCTACTTCTGACTTTGCTCTGCCCTACGGACTTATGGGGTGCCCTGGGGGTCAGAACTGCAGCTGCACCCTATGATAAACTATGATAAAAAGTTTGTATGGTTTCTGAAGTACTTCATAATGTTCTCCAGAGTGATCTGAAAACAAGGACACCATTTCCAAGATGTGGACTGCGAAAAATTTATTTTAGTGAATCTTTATAGGAAGACAGTGAAATACAGCTACAACAAAAACCCATTTTTCCCACCTAAAAATGCCTTGTCCTGAAAGGGTTTAATTGGACCCTAGTTAAAAAAAATTCTAAATAAGTACATTCAAGTACATGTACTCAGTTATATAATTACAGTTTTCTTTTATATAGACAATGAGTCCCGGGAGGGGTGGGTGACAGGTCGCACAGAGGGGGGGTGGGTATCTTACACAGTTTTTGTTGTACGAATAAGGCAATCTTTATGTTCTGTTTTCATAAACTAATAAACAATTGATCTGAAAAAGAAAGAAATCAGAGCTCTAAAAAAAATTAGATCAGAAAATCAGAAAATGCAAGTATTTTTAAAAGAAAGCTTTGAGAGTAAGAGATCCAGCTCACTCCACAGCTTGTAAGAAAAAAAAAAAAAACATCTGATAAAGAGCAATTCACCTCAATACATCTGCATCAAGTTTAAAATGGGGACAGATTTCTGACTCAAGGTTGGAGTAGATAATGTAAGGCGTGTTATCTGGTGCTGTGGAAAACTGTGACTGTTTTTATGGTTTGGGGAAAAATGCTGGGACAGCAAATGGGAAATGGGGACTGTGCTGGTCAAAGTGAGATGTCTCTTCACCCTAGAATGGTGTACTGTCTCAAAGCCCAGGTTTCAAGTCTCTTTTAATATTACTAATAAATTAAAGTCATGATAAACAATTAGAAGATTCTCATTTTGTAATGCATGACTTATCAGAAGCAGCAGAAAGGAGCAGCAACTGGCTGTGGTTGAGACGGAAAGATTCTGGCTGGGGATCTCAAGCACAACAGAAAGAAAGCAACGCTGATGTATGGATAAGTAAGCTGGGCTGAGTTGAGTGGGGGATGAAGGGGGTGATCCTGGGATGCCAGAATCACCGTCGAGCCCTCTTGAGGTGCCGTGGGCTGTCAACGAAACACAGAGGATGGAAGGTGCCCACTGTGGTTGATCCCCGGAGCCAGCATCACAACCATTGTGTGTGCTGATGCACTGGGGAGGCAAAATAAGCAGATCCCTGGAGCCAGCATTACACTTCAGCCATCAACACCAGGCAGAAGGATATCTATATCATCAGATAGAAAAAAATGGATGGAGATGCAGATGGATCACATTAGTGTAAAGCTACATCTTAGTGTAAAGCTACTCGAGAGCCGAGTTCAAATCAGCATGAAGTTTCAACATCTACTCTCATGTAATGGAAATCTTAATTAACAAAAGACGATTAGTAAATCTGAATAATTGGCACACCCTTATTAACAATAAAAATAAATAAAAATATATACTATTTATATTGTCCACAATAGTAAAAACAGAGAAAAATGTAAAGCAATTTCCAAGGTTTATAACTTTCAGTAGAACTGGATTTCATTAGGAAGCCTCACACTTTTTTTCAATTCTTTCCATATCTGCGAGCCGACTGACCCTCTAACTCAAGCCAATCTTGGCTACAAGCCTGGTGTTTGCAGAACTGAAAAAAGATTGGTGATAGTTTTTATGTGTTGAAGTTCAGGAACCAAGCAACATGCTTTTTCCTTTTTTTTTTCCTTTTTTCCACTAAACCAACACAAATAACATATTTTGTATTGTTGTTTTTTTCATTAAATAAATCCTTAATAATTATTACAAAATGTAAAAATAACTACTAGGCACTAGGGGGTGTGCCCAGGTACTAGCACAAACATATATTCGTAATGAGTATGTCTATCAAAACTATAACTAGCAGGCCCGCCGCCAGTTCCCCATAAAATAAAACATGCAATATTCGTCTTTAATATGCTGCTACTATAATTATGCCCATATACTGCAAATGTACTGAGAGAATGCAGCAAAAATAATCAGTGAAATTAAACAAATTTCATGTCTCCAATACATGCACAGTAAATTAAACTACCTTGCTAAATTAAAAATAAATAAACTGATGCTATTTGCCACTTGTTAATTTTAGGAACAATACACATTAATGTTTAGCCAGGACTCTTCTCCCAGACAAGTCCCGTATTTTGCTCTAAACTCTACTGTTAAACCCCTATATGTCCACAAACCTTTAATTTCTGCAAAAAGCATGTACTGTCTGTGGTTACTGCAAACCCTGTCTATACCTAGCAGGGTTTATCATCCAGGGGAGCCCTGTGGCAGGCTTACATTCAGTGTGTGAGGCAAGCTTACATAGTTAACCAGCTAGGATGGCTGCACATGTGATAAGCCCTCCTCGTCCAACCAGCACTTCAATAACATCTTTCATGGCCAAAGGAAGAGACCTTGACATGTTGTGACTAGTTAAGCAAATCTGTAGTAGGCATGTTCCCAAACTAACAAATTATTCCACAGGAAATTTTAAAATTCACACAAATAGTGAAAGAGTGTTTCTATTAGAATTTCAGCATCAACATTGCTTTAAAACAATGGTGCACAACTCGGTCCTGTAGGGCAGGTGTCCCTGCAGGTTTTTATTCCACCTGCACCCTAAAGTACTTTATTGGACCTTATTAGAAGCTTAATTGGTCCAATTAACTAATTTAGGGTATGGTTACAACAAAAACCAGGAGGGACACCGGCCCTCCATGAACTGAGTTGTGCACCACTGCTTTAGAAATTCAGATTGATTGCTAATATGTGTTCATATACAACAATAGTGTGTTCATTTAAAATAGAAGATAGTTGGCAATGAAATATTACTGACAGTTACTGTTTTTCCCATCAAGTATGTTAACTCTACTTGTAGACAATCCATTAACCCAAACCATTAACCCTTTGTGGGACCAGGTCCGACGTTACAATTTTTCCTTTTTTCGTCAAAAAGACGTCAACCACAGGTCCCTAGTCGTTTTTTTCTCCGGAAAAAGCAGAGAAAAGCTTTCAATGGCCAAGTGAGGCTGATAGAAGCTGAGAGAAGCTGAAAAAAAAGGAGGTGGATCTGAGCAATACGCATAAGTCCCTTCACCACAGACATAACACGGACATAAACAAACAAGATAGCTGCTTCCACATCCAGCTCTCGAAGAATATCACAGACATTTTCCAAGCTTTTTGATATGTTATAGTAATAAAATAATTATGTATTCCAATAGTAATAGTATTATTGAGCAGTTTGGTGATAAAACGAGTGATCAGGAGATGATTTATCAGTGTGCACTACTATGAAGAGATTGGTGATAAATACAACGAACAAGGAGTGGGGCAGGGCTGGAGATGCAGTACTGAGTGTCCTGTTGATATGCAGTGCCTTTTAAACCTGTTTTACTATGAATAAAATTACTTTTAAACAGCATGCGTAAAATAAAGAGCATGTGTGAAAATAAATTGGACCTGACGTGCTTGACAGGTGCTGAATAATGGACTGCAATGGATCAAGTATTAACTAAAGTGTAAAGCTTCCTTGTGTTGTTTGTTTTTTTAAAGAAAACAAAAATGCAGCACTAAAAAGGTCTTAAACAATCTTATTATTTATATTTTGTGCAACCTTAATTGTTTTCTTTTTGTTGTAGAAAAATGATTTCCAAAACTTCCATTTGAGAGCATTATCTATAAATCTAATATAAACTGTAGCCTAATTAAGTCTTATCTGAAAAAAAAAAAAACATGTCCTGTCATAGGAGAACTGTTTAAACCAAGCAACAAACATTCTCTATAGCAGTGGCTCTCAAACTTCACGGTCCGGCAACCCCCTTCTTCCAATAAAAATTACTTTGAGATCCCAACTGCCCTGTGTTACTGCAGAATAGTTAGTATTGATAAGTAAAACATGCATTACAAGGCAATATCAACAAAATTAATATAGCAATTGCTTATTTTTACAGCCAACAATATAAAAAATTTAACATAAAAAAATAAAAAAATACATTACTTACCTAATGGGAGGGGTGAGCTTGCATGAATGAACACAAATGTTTGGAGGGTCAGCAATTGCCCGTGCAAGGCAACAATCCTTACATCTCACCTTAATGTTTGCGCCCCCTTAGTATTCCAGATCACTGGCCAATTCCATGCTCTATTCTTCATCTGTATATATTTCAATATCATTTAAATTTGATAGCGGGTGCAGAATGGCAAGTGAAAACAATTCTTTACATATGCCACATTTTTAGTAGCTGCTAAAGTCCCACTTTACCACCGCTAAACACATTTTATGTGTGTAAAACGACGATTCTTGTGTTATTGTTTGGCTGTCACAATGCATCACAACAATCATTCACGTCTACACAGCTGGGTATATTCATACGGATATAACTGAACTTTAAAGAAATGAAAGAAACTTCGGTTTAATGTGAAACATAGTTTTGTTTAAAAAAACACAAAATGTTTGCAAACTTAAGATATTAAAATGCATCCTTTCCATAATCAAAACAGAAATGCAAATTCCTATCTATAATGTACAGTATCTTGTACTATACAAGTCAATGAAATAGTAAGACACACTGGAAATTGCTAGGGTCCAAGTCCAGTTACATCCAGATTTATTTTGGAAGAAAGCAAGTTTGTAACTAAACACCCAAATAATAAAGAACCGCCATTAGTATTCTTATGCCCCACAATCCACTGCATCAGAAAGGGTTAACTGATCCAAAAAAAATGTCTTTGAAAATGGGATCATCTGCTTGTAAACACCAGCAATAGGCTCAGCTATCTGATTAAATTCAGCAGGTGTTTATTTTTTTTTCTTTTCTTACTAGCAATGGTCATTATTATTCACTACTAAATATCTATTTACCATTGCATTGCAAGTATATTTCTTATCATCTATAACATTTTACAAATCTACAAATCTTTATTTATCATTTTCTATCATTTAATTTATAGCTAACTTAGCACTATATAAAATGTATATTTAGTTGATGCATTTTAATTTTAATCTTAGTAAACCACATTTTTCTAGTGTTACTGCTAAGATGCATGGGACATCAATTGTAATATAGTACTATGAGCAAAACATCACACAAAAATACATTTGTTTTTTATATGTCCTCAGTTGCAGTCATTCTTCTACAGTCTCATTGATTTACTGTGATCCACTACCAGCAGCTGTCACACGTTTTTCAGTAGCTTCTCTGCTTTCCTCTCAGCTGTTCTTTGCAACATACACGGAACATAGAAAGAACTATGCGCTTGACACATGCCTGTGCTCCCGTGTATGTGACAAGTAAGCTATCTGTAATCTATGTTATAAGATATTGTACTGTCAGCATTTATTATTAAGAAAAATGGACTTGATAACAAAATACCACTTGTTAAGAACTATTGACAGGGAAGATGCTCCCATACTGTCAGTGGCAGCTGATCATTTCTCTCCATATTCTAAGTATTGACCATGCATATTCCATCTATCACCACAGATTTTATTGAGGGATGTCAAGTGAGATGAATAAAAGCAAATAATGACAGTAGTGTGGCAATAAAAAGAGAGGCAGAGGGTGACTAGGTTTTATACTGAACAAATGGAGTCACATCCAATTATCACTCATTATTTAGGGGTGATTAGGCAGGCTTGGCTTCTATAGATTTGATAATCATCCCAATGTCCATATTAAATAAGTACACACAGGGCTGTCAATGAGCTGTCACGGACAGCCCATCTAAAACTGTGATTTTATGCAGCTGTATCCCATGAATATTGGCCTGTACACGGGATATTAAAGCAAAGCAGATGTTTCTCTGCAGGCTAACATATATATCACCCCTGATAACGAATGACAAATGCTGTTCCATATTGTGTCAGACCAATCCAGGGCCCTTTTAAAACAAGTGTTACAGTTGGCCTAAGAAAATGGGCTTTGTCACACTTTATAGAAGGTACTGTTACTAGACATTTCTGAAAAGAAATATGCTGTAGAAATGTAATTTTGTTTTCATTATTTTTTTCATTAAATAGTCCCGCCAGAAAAACGCAATTCCACGACTTGTAGAATTTTCAATGTATAGCAAAAGAAAAAGGAAAAAGTTGTATTTTTTTTTAAGTGGTACCATTAGAGTAGCGCATAAACACAATCTGTAACGTAGTGAGAAGAGTGACAGGATTCAGTGCGAGTGCCAGTCTGAAGCAATTTAGAGCAATTAGAGCTTAATAATGAACCAGAGGATTATATTTTCAAGAATATGGTATACAAAGTTAAATACACTGCAATAATTGCAGAGATCAGTGTGTATTATAATGCAGTAAATAGTTTTGTTCAGGCTCTGATATGAATGGTGTGACATTCTGCATGACTGTTTGGGAGAATCTGGGGAAGCTAAACTATGTTGAGAAGAGACTAAACAGAGGCAGAACATGTGGAGGAATACACAATAAAGGTGCACAGCACGATTATTAGGGAAAAAGTGTTTTCAAACATAAACTTTACTGAAGAGTATAACTCATGTAAATAAGCAGTTCTATTTTTTGTTTTTCAAACTGCACTTAAAAAAAAAAGTCACAATAGGCAAAAGTATACAAACTGTTTGGTTACTGCTTACTGACTTGCGACTGACTTACAATTTCTTATTTATTAATACCCATTAATACTATTTTTCATTGAAAAGTTCTTTATAGAAATTTTTTTTTTTTCCCTTTGCAGATTTTACAGTTACATTTTTACATTACAGTTACATTTTACAGTTAACATTATGTGTGGGTGTTTTCATTGTATTACTTGCTGCCTATATTGTTTTTGGTGTTTATTTTTGCAAATAAACAGTTAACTCTGGACCATCTGTTACAGACTGTATGCCAATATAAGGTAATTAAACATTATATAGTGTGACAGGATCGCTTGTGTGGTAATGTCAGGTCAGAAAATGCAGGACACAAGAGTGGTGAATGAATTGCGCTGGTGTGCAGATTTTTTAATAAATACATGGCTTAAACAAAAGGTTTGAACAAACACAAAACAAAAGGCACGATGGTTAAAACAAAACAGACACATACAAAAATAGTTTTTCCCCCTACTACATTTGGCATAGAGTTTCTCATACATGAATTCTCATGATTTTATCTGGAAGGGGCATTTTAGCCCAATCCAGGCTGTAAACAATAAACAGTAAAACACTGTGTTTTAAATACACAAAACTACATTTAAATAGTACAACAAAATAATACATATACACACAGGGGAGAGTGCATCCTGTCACATAAGCCAAAGTACTTTTCAATTCAGTTGTAACTATAAATGTTAACTGCTCTGTAGTGTATTTTCAGTCAGCATGTCATGACTTCAAACCAAAAACAATAAACAACTTGGCTTACAACAGTCCTTAAAGACCGCTATTTTCCTTGAACACATACAAAACCAGAACACAACAGCTCTTATTGCATGCGTGCGCACAATCAGGATTAACTGGATTGAGTACAGAGCTTAATAAAGTCATAACAGAGATCCCAACAGGTACATAAACAGCTTCTTCAGCAACCTACTTTCTATGCGATACAACAGGGACTATTATAAAGAAAATGTTTACAATAGTTTGACTGAATGTATGCTTTGAAGAACTTAGATTGCATGCATATGGAAAATACTACAGCATAATTGATGCATATATATATATATATATATATATATATATATATATATAATATGTATCTACAAAATACATGTGTATCTATTACATTAAGTTAAGTAATTTATGTAACAGAATGTTTTAAATACATTGTATTTTTTCCAGCTAATGCTCGCTATTCTCTTCATGTAACTTCAGTTGCTTTTTTTCCCCACACCTTGACTTCATCAAAGTCCATGTAATGATTACAATTTAGTATTTGCTATATCCAGTACATTATTAAGAGTTGTTTGTTTTTCATACTACAGACAATTAAAAAAAAACCTGTTTGACACATTTAATAAATGAATTACGATATGTATAGTTAAATAGTAAACACTAGTCACAGCAACTGTTTCGCAGGACTGGACAAGAGAAAGAAACATAACGAGTAATATAACATGCTCCTTTCTCATTAAGTAATAAGTACATTTACATTTCTTCAGTAAAGTGTCCAACATTGGCACGTTCAGGGTGGGTAGGATGCCATTTAAACAGTACACTATGTAAGGAGGATTGTGCGATTATGGCATATATACAGGATGTAACTATTATATATAGTATATATTAAGGAGGAATGGATTATGTGATATATATAATATTTTATATATATATATATATATATATATATATATATATATATATATATATATATATATATATATATAAGATCGATAGTAGCTTTTGAGTTAAGGTGTTTAAAGGTGTTTAGGTGTTTAAAAACAATGGGTTGTAGGGAAATATGCAGATGAAGCATTACAAGAGCAAATCAAATCGCATGAAAGTTGCTTAACGGCTTCTTCTTTTAAAATGCTATGACTGTAGAAGCCGTTAGGAAACTTTCATGTGATTTGATTGGCTCTTGTAATGCTTCATCAAAAAGGACCATTCCTTGAAGGTGTAATGTAAATGTGGCTTTTTATATGACTGGTCCCATTTATATAGATAATTTTGTTTTTTAAATTGTCTACAAAAACACAACTGCAGGACTACCTTAGAAATAATTCATTTAATTGTTTTATATAACAAACTTACACTATTTTTTTAAATCCTTCAATGTAATTGAAGCAGTGTTTTAATGAGATACCCACTGTCAACATTTTACCATAGCTGAGCTGGGTGGCAACAGAGCAGTAAAAACTAATTCAATAATAATTAACTTCATCTACTCATCTGTCATGGCTCATCAACCAGAAGGAAAAATTCACATAGAACTTCATGCTTTTTATCATGCCAAAACTCTTTGTGATAAAGCAGAGCCAGCATACTCTAGGTAGCCATTCCAGGCAACACATTTTGAAGACAGCCAGAGAGAAGGTACATTATGTTCTTAGTGTAATTGTTTGTTGTCCCCAGTTGGCAATTCTAAAGGGGTCCACATGGTGCTATACTGTGCCATTAACGCTGCTTTAAATTTATAGCTGTTTGGTCACCAACTTAAAATTAGCAGAACAAACATTTTATTTCACACTATCTGGCATTGGAGTGAAATAAAATGGCTACAGTCAAAACTACAAACTTGCATTCCGCATTTCTATGCCATGCTGTCAAACCTAATTAATAATAATTTTCAATTATGCCTATACTATTTTTCTTTCCCTTTGTTTATAGTTTGTCATTGTAGTTTATATTTACCAAAGACCACAAATTTAGATAGAAAATCATATACATGTATAACATCTAAAATAATACACAAATGCAGTATCAACATGATAAAGACAGAGTAGATTGTAGTACTGGATTCAGATTCCATGTTTGAACTATTGCCCCAGCCCAACTTTTAGCTGAATGTCATTTTTTCACAGTTTCTAATAAGCATGTGCAAAAAAATTAATAAATAAATATTGCTGTCACATGCACACTTTAACAAGTCTTGGCCATAAAAGCCTGTAACTCTTGTAAAGTTGCCATTAGCCTATTGTTTTCTGCTGTGAGCTGAGTCTGCAGTACATATTTAATATAAGGGTCAATCAAAATAATGAGAGGCAAGGTTGGACAGTAAATATGACTTTATATACTGTAAATAAATAAATATTTTCAAGTCTTTTATTATGTTTTTCACATATGAAAACAAACCAAATATTTTTTGAACGAATATCTTAGTGTGTACATATAATGAAGTAATATACGACAACCAGTGCAACAGGTCACCAACATTTCTGGAGCAAAATAGTTGCGGTTTTTTTGCAAATTTTTATGGCTTTATAGTAGTTGTTTAAATGTAGTTGATACAGCATAAGTAAATAAATAAATAACAGAAAATCGCTGTTCAGCAGTTTTTTCATTCAGCCATTTTATCTTGGTGTTTAGGAGTGGAGGTGGAGGGCGTTTCTTTGATAAGGGGCAGGGCTGACAGTGATGTGAACCATATATAGTATATACACTGAGTGTCAAAACATTAAGAACACCTTCCTAATATTGAGTTGCACCCCCTTTTGCCCTCAGAACAGCCTCAATTCGTCGAGCCATGGTCTCTACAAGGTGTCGAAAGCGTTCCACAGGGATGCTGGCCCATGTTGACTCCAATGCTTCCCACAGTTGTGTCAAGTTGGCTGGTAGTGGACCTCTACTCCAAATAGCTTGTTTCCTCTTATCCCCCAGATTCTCAATTGGATTTAGATCTGGTGATTGGGCAGACCACTGCAGTAAGCTAAATTCACTGTCATGTTTGTGGAACCAATCCTGGACAATCCTAGCCTTGTGGCATGGGGAATTATCCTGCTGAAGGGATGCACCTGATTGGCAATGATGTTCAGATATCTTGTGGCATTCAAATGTTGCTCCACTTTTATCAAGGGGCTCAATGTGTGCCATTAAATCACACCCCACACCATTACACCACCACCACCAGCCTGCAATGTTGACACGCAGCATGATAGATGCATGTACTCATGTGGTTTTCTCCATACCCTAGTCCTCTCATCAGCGTGAAACAGCAGGAACCAGGATTCATCAGACCAGGTGATGTTTTTCCAATCCTCCAGTGTCCAATGTTTTTGTTCCTTAGCCCACTGCAACCACAGTTTCTTGTGTTTTGCTGAAAGAAGTGGAACTCTGTTAGTTTGTCTGCTGCCATACCCCATTCGTGTCAAGGTACAATGAGTTGTGCATTCTTTTATGGGTCTTTTGGCACCAATGTTGTACTGGACTGTCAGTTGACTAACAGTAGCCCATCTGTTGCTCTGTACAATTCGTGTCAGCCTCCTTTGGCCTCTTTCATCAATGAGTCGTTTTTGACCACTGGCCTGCCATTGGCTGGATGTCCTTTGGGTGGTGGATCATCCTGGATGTCGTTGGGGTGGTGGCAAAAAAAAATGTACTCTCCCTGTTAAAAAGACATGTGAGAAATGCACGTTTGGATTAATTGGGACTGGGGCCTGCACGTTTGGATTAATGGGCTAAGGGTGTTCATAGTTTTATTGTTTAGTTATCCCCTGCACCTGGTGCTAATTGTAAATTGGAGCCAGGTGCAGGGTATTTAAGAGAGGCAGCCAGTCTGTTCGAGGCTGCTGAGTGGAGAGCCCGACTGTGTGTGTGTGATCAGTCGTATTGGAATAAGGTATTGTGTCAAACTGTGTGAAGCCCGTGGAAAGTTTTGTGTTTGTGACAGGTAAACGGCTTAGCCATCCTGTGGGTTAGTCAGGGATATATCGGTGTATAGTCAGAGCTCCAAAAGAGAGCTAGGTGTTTGTTTCTGTTTGTTTAATTTTTGTTTTGATCTGTGTGTTTATTAAAAAGTACACGTAAGCGCTGAAAAATCAATTTCCGTGTCCTGGGTCTACTTTTAAAGGGGCAACGAACCATGAGAGTTAATTACTATATATATATATATATATATATATATATATATATATATATATATATATATATATTATATATATATATATATATATATAAATTTTGTCTTTTCTTCCATGTCTGGATATTTATGGCATGAATCAACATACCTTTGTTCTCAACTATTTTGCTAAACACTGAAATAGATGTGTTTAAGGATTAGATGACTTTAGCTAAAGCATCATACTTTCGCTTATTACTTGTGGATAAGAACATAAGAACATAAGAAAGTTTACAAACGAGAGGAGGCCATTCGGCCCATCTTGCTCGTTTGGTTGTTAGTAGCTTATTGATCCCAAAATCTCATCAAGCAGCTTCTTGAAGGATCCCAGGGTGTCAGCTTCAACAACATTACTGGGGAGTTGATTCCAGTCCCCTGGGTCGACACTGTCAATACCTTTTAGAATTTTGAATGCTTGAATTAGGTCGCCACGTAGTCTTCTTTGTTCAAGACTGAACAGATTCAATTCTTTTAGCCTGTCTGCATATGACATGCCTTTTAAGCCCGGAATAATTCTGGTCGCTCTTCTTTGCACTCTTTCTAGAGCAGCAATATCTTTTTTATAGCGAGGTGACCAGAACTGAACACAATATTCAAGATGAGGTCTTACTAGTGTATTGTACAGTTTTAACATTACTTCTCTTGATTTAAATTCAACACTTTTCACAATGTATCCGAGCATCTTGTTAGCCTTTTTTATAGCTTCCCCACATTGTCTAGATGAAGACATTTCTGAGTCAACAAAAACTTTCTCTTTTTCATAATTTCAATATCTCCCATATGATATTTATAATGTACATTTTTATTTCCTGCGTGCAGTACCTTACACTTTTCTCTATGAAATGTCATTTGCCATGTGTCTGCCCAGTTCTGAATCTTGTCTAGATCATTTTGAATGACCTTTGCTGCTGCAACAGTGTTTGCCACTCCTCCTACTTTTGTGTCGTCTGCAAATTTAACAAGTTTGCTTACTATACCAGAATCTAAATCATTAATGTAGATTAGGAATAGCAGAGGACCTAATACTGATCCCTGTGGTACACCGCTGGTTACCACACTCCATTCTGAGGTTTTTGCTCAATGCCATGGTCTCCACAAAACGAACGAGCACTTAATTCAGAATTATCAAATTGAAGTGGCGCTGTTGCTAGGAATGCAGGATGAGTCACACAGCTTGTATGGCGCCAGTTCACATCCAGGCTGTGAAAAGAGGCTGAACTTTGCTGGGGACCCCAAGGGTGGCATCTCATTGGCTCTGACTATTCAGGCGTAGGGGATGAGAATCCGGCAGGGACTCATTCTCCTCATCGCACAACAGTGAACTCTACTGGCCAGACACTGAGCACATTTTGAGTGGATAAGAGGCAGGGCTGGTCTCTGTTCTCCGGGATCGGTAACCCACCCATCTCTGCTCTGGATTGCTCAGCGTAAGAGCGATTCTGGCTTTAGGTGTGTGAGAACAGAGGACGCTTACACGCCCTCAGAATGCTGTGAAGACTCACTGCGGTAGGAGAAAAAACATAATGGGGGGATTAAAAAAATTATAATTGTTCACTCTAAATAATATTAAAAAACGAAAAATAATTAATAAATAAATTATGAAATTTACTTTCAACTGTACATCTGGCTTTCACAAGGTGATACAAATACGCATGCGCCGGTGCGTGGTGTCAAAGGTGATCAAGTGACGAAATGTCCTTGCAGTGAACAAGCAGGCTCAAAGAAACTGCAAAGAGAGAAGGGGAGAGAAGAAAGAATAATTAACATGAATAAATACAGAGAACAAAAATAATAAACTCGTGCTCCCTTTGCTATGATGGCATTCACAATTTTCCCAGAGGTATACATAGAAATGATCAAGAACTGCAAAGTGGGGAGGGAGACAATATTTACTATGAACAAACAACTAAGCACACCCACAGAGACAGAGATGGTAGATTTGTATTATTTAAATGTATTTATTTTTATTCCTGGATGAATAAAATGGGTAAACTGCTGCAGACTGCAAACTTGATTTATTATTATATATTTATATACTGTATAATTATTGCATTTATATAGCGCTTTTTATACAAAAGTATCGCAAAGCACTGTACAGAGTACATAGCAGAAAAAAAGAACAAACCACAATACATTTGTATAGCATGTCACACATACAACTGATTCAGTCAGATCATTTAAATAACAGTACACACATAATACAAAAGCAGCAATTTTAAAGTTTCATTAAAACCCACTAAGATAAGAAAGCCATTTTATAAAAGTGCATTTTTAGTCTTGACTTGAAAACTGTAACGGTTCGAGTTTCCCTGACAATGAAGGCAGAGCGTTCCATAATTTAGGAGGGCTACAAGAAAAAGCCCTGTCTCCCATGTTGTTTTTCCTGACCCCAGGAATAACCAGCTGCCCCGCATCCTGTGATTTCAGAGTGTGTTTTCGAAGATACAGGGTCAGTAACTGCAAGTAACTAGGTGCTAATCCATTCAGGGCCTTGTAAGTTAACAGCTAAATCTCAAAATCAATTCTATACTGCACAGGGAGCCAGTGTAAAGAGGCCAAAACAGTGGCAATATGTTCACTTTTCCTGGTTTTAGTCAGATTCTAGCAGCGGTATTCTGAACAAGTAGTAAGCAAGATACCACACGTTTTGGGACACCAGAAAAAAGTGCATTACAATAATCAATTCTAGATTAAATAAAGGCATGCATTAGTCTCTCCGCATTAGATATGGAAATAATTGGTCTAAGTTTGGCTATATTTCTCAAATGGTAAAATATACTATAGTAACTTCTCTAATACAAGTCTCAAATGACAAATCAGGATAAAAGATGATCCCCAAACTCTTAATTTCTTGTTTAAGTTTCGATGCGAGACTTCAAGGGTCAAGCTCATGTAGTCCCACATTTCCTTTTATGGTTCTGTGATTCCACCAGCATAACACCTGAATGTTATACTTATTATTTGTTTATTTAGCACATGCCTTTATCCAAGATGAATTACAGAGACTAGTGTGTGTGAACTATGCACCAGCTGCAGAGTCACTTACAACAACATCTCACCTGAAAGACAGAGCACAAGGAGGTTAAGTGTCTTGCTCAGGGTCACACAATGAGACAGTGGCTGGACTGGGATTATAACTGGGGACCTCCTGGTTACAAGTCCTTTTCTTTAACCACTGGCCTCCTATAGTATCAGTATTGAAGTAATAAAAAAGCACAATTATAAAAATACAAAGGATGAAAAGATACTGTATAAAAGTCATAATCAATTATAATTCAATAATCAGTCTGTGAAACCGGTCATTTGTGATTATCTTAATTTCACTAGAAAATACACCATTGACTCAGGAGCAGGTAGTCATTTGTAAAACGTGTTACCTATGAGCATTTTTAACATGATTTTAATTAAACTGTTAAATAGGTCACTGAGTTTATAATTTCTGAGTTTCTACTGTAACTTTTACAGTTCTATATATGCTTTTTATGTGTGAGAATATTATTTGTTATGATTTGATGAGATAATGCAGACACACTTGCTTTAGCACCCAAATATGCACATACAGTTTCAGTTCATTTAGTTTCAATACGTTCAGTTAAGATACTTCTTGTAATTCAGTTTAGAGTGATATTCGAAAATAAATAGACAGTGTGGGTGTATGTATGCATAAATACACATCAACAGTTATTACACTTCATTTTAAGGACAGTTTTTTTTTTCATGCTCATGACAGATAACAAAAAGCAAACTAACATATTAAAACATCTGTTGTTACCCGCAATAATCCAATCAATAAGAATATTATTTGGTTTTTGCTATATTTATATATATATAGATAGATTAATTTGCTTTTTGCCTTGAATACTTAAGTCCAAAATCATAGATGTTACTGTCATATTATTTCTCAGTAGGTTAGTGACACAAGTTAGATTGGCCACCTACTCATATTCTGTGTTTTTTTGCCTTTTCTATTTTTTTGTTTTACCCAAACCACAACTTATTTGCATTATACCGAATGACAGAGTTTCCAGCACAAGTCTGCTGCTCTGCCAAACTTTTGTTTTTAGTTCTGACACAAAAATCCAGTGAACACATTATAGGATTAAACCCATTGTAACACTATAAAAATCAATTCACCTGTTCCTAATAGCATTTCAATAGTCTCTGAGTAACCTCTCCTGTGAAGCTGCATCTGGTCTGTGCTGCAAACACTATAAAAAAGGTCTGTATTTAGAGTTAGTTTTAAATCTCCTGTGTACAGTCATGGATGTTTAGACCCAGACTGGGTGAGCAGATTTGCTAATATGCCATATGGGAACTATAGCTGGGATTTTTTCTTTTTTTTTTCTTTTCTAGAATAATTAAATGTTGATGGCAAGGTTCAATGGATCATTAAAATTTGTAAGTGTGAGAAACAGATTTTTATTCTGTTGTTGAACGCTCCAGAGGACTAAATAACCGACCAGGCTGCTGCAATGAACACCGTGCCTTGTGGTGGTGCTAATTTGATCATAATATAGTCATCTCTGAAGATTAGAGCTATTCAATTAAATATTCTAATTAACCTGAAGTATTAGGCAAATGATACTAATTACAAATATTCTCCTGAGATTCACAACAATGACAATCCCACTTGCAACTGATACTTCTAGCCAATGTTTCGTAACACAATGTCTTATATCATAGGCTTTCAGAATATTAAAATCCGCTTCATTTGCCTAAACCTCATTTGTTTAATGGCATTAGCATTTTGTTTGAAATTGTAATAAACATGTACATCCTGCTTTCAAGTAAAATTTCAAATGAGTACACTCTTGGGGTAGCTTAGTGTTTACAAACCCAACACTTTACTCAGAGCGGAACAATCTGAGTTTAACTTTGGGTCATTAAACATACTGAAACTGTTTAACATGGTTTATATTTTCTCTATCCCAACCTAGCAAAATGATTTTTTGTGTCTCAAATTTCGGTGTGCTAAAAACCTTACCTAGTTAGTTACCTGGGTTAAGCAACATTGCCTTGTCTTTATAATTAATTTAAAAGCCTGACTTTCACCAAATGCTTCACAAGCTTTTCAAGAACTGAATCATTACAAGTGTAACAAACTGTTACTTATTGGTCATGACACCTCTAAAAACATGTTTAAAACGGATGATCAAAGAAATGAGACAGAAGGCAAAAATATTTCCAACAGTTTACGGAATTATCATTTTTGAGAAGACAAAAAGGACAGGAAAGCCAAAGCTATCAGGCAAGTGGAATGTCTGTATTCTTCCTGATTACTTTATATTCATAGTTTTTTACTCAAAGGTCTTTGTATATGTCATGTGTATAATACCACTGCTGAATCTGACATTGTAGCCACTCCCAGCAACATGTTTCAATAAGGTAATTTTCTTGCTGCCTGAGAACATCAGCAGAGTGCAATCCTGAACAAAAAGAGAGTATGACCTCTTATTCAAGCATACATCTAGAGAACAAAGCTATACTTTATTAAAAGAAAACAGGATTTCACAATTGTTTTGACAAGCAGTAAAAATGAAGACCTGGGTTTACATCCGGGACAGTGTTATACATTGCAGATGCCTCTTTAAACTGGTGTCGTTACAGGGGAATGTATCTAATAGCAAACAGGTGAACTGAACAACTAACAAACCATGCAGCAATCAAGCTGCCTATATCATTCCCTTTTATAGGATATAAAACACTCACTGATTCATTAAATGCTTCCTATGTTTTACAAAGGGAAACAACTAACTGTTTTAAAGTATTATTATCTTAAAAAAAAATACAGTGAATTAACCAATTTAGGTGATGAAAAAAAGTTATATAAATTGTATTGCACCTCAACTGTATCAGCATACAAAGAGTTTAACAATGACAAATTGATAAAATAAAAATGCGTTTGCATCCTGCTCAAGTGCTCTTTATTACTGCTTAGCTTATTTGACACATTTCATTGGTCACTAATCATTGATATTTGTAGTTAGATAATCCCTATACATGTCATACTGTACCTTACCACGGTTTGTGCATATTCAGAGTGTACATCATTGCACATTTAAATTCTCATCAGCAAACTGGAAGCTGACAGTGAGGCTAGGCAGCATACAAGCTGGAAGAAATGACAGTGACTGATTGTTTAGTTTAACTTCAGATTTGGTGATGTAAACTATTTTTTTTGTACTACAAATGTAGCATATTTATGTAGCAGTATTCTGAGAATTCAAACTGTCTGTTCATTACTGGTAGACTGCTGAAGATACCCCTAAGTACATATTATAAAGGTTTGATAAAACTGTACACAAATATAGTTTATTTCATTATTGGCCTCTTTTTGTCTGTCTCCTATATTGTGTTTTAATGTTATGTTTGAATTGTATGTATGTTCAATATATATGTTTCAAGCAAATATGGTAGCGATCCGTGCAATTATGTTTTGTACTGTGTTCCTACTGTGTTTGCGTATTGTAATTCCGGCTGTTTTGTGTTCCCTTTCCACTCTGTATTTCCTGCCGTTTGCTTGTATAGCCCTATCTCTGATCTATGTGTAAATGTAACCTGTGCGTGTCTTGCTGTCTGTGTCTCCCCTGTAATTTTGCTTGTTGTTTTTCTGTGCCCATTGGTCCTGGTGTGTGGCTGAGGACCAATGGGATGTGTTTAAAGCTCCAGCACCCGATTAACATAAAAAGAGCTATGTTATAAAAGGGCGCTACGCCGCCAATTATGTGTTGTTGTTGCTGTCTTGATTTTGTTGTGTATCAGAAAGCATGGGGCCTGGCTGGGTCCCTCAGAACAGCATGCTAGAGGCCTGCAATCACCCAAGAACGCCAGCCGATCAACCGGGTGGCAAAGGCAGTACCGAAAGCTGCCCAGCTTTGATGGCACTACAAGCTGGGATGCCTTCCACGCGCAGCTAACTGTGCTGGATAAGCTGTACAAGTGGAACGGAGAGGACAAGGCAAAAAAGCTGACAGTAGCGCTGAGAGGGGAGGTCCAGATGGTGCTGCTGAACCTGGCCGAGGAAGAGATGGGTAACCACTACACCCTGGTGGCCACCCTGCAACACCGGTTTGGCAACATAGGGGAACCAGAGCTGCTGCGGGCCAGGTTCCGAAGGTGTGCATGGATGGCAGGGGAGCACCTGGCCCGATTAGCCACCGACCTGGAGTTGGAAGCCCAGGAGCAAGAGGAGCAAGCCCGGTTCCAGTTTGTTGAAGCCACGGGAGTGCTCCGCAAATACCTACGCTTTGCTAAGCCCCAGTCACTACAAACTGCTCTGTAGGACATGACCCGTAAACAGAGAGGTGGTCAAGCGCAACCAATCAACTGACACTTGTAAATTTCCCTGCCATCATCAGTGATTTTTGTGGTAACAAGCAGGGACATCCATCACACTGATACTAGGTAGGCGTTTTGTTATGATTTTTTAATTTGCATCAGTACTGTACGTTTTAGTCACCAATGGGCCAAACAAGAGGAAGGTGATGCAGCTCAGAGCATTTCTTTTTTGGCAGAAGCCCTGCGGGAGATCTTGGCTGTTCAACAGACCATGGTATCCGCGCCTACTGCCCTCGGCAAGCACCACAGCCCAGACCTGACCAGTCACCGGTGGGAAATGGAAGACGGACGAAATAGAAGGGGAAGTTTCAGTCCATGTCTCTAACCCCAAACAAACCACCAGCACACCAGTCATCATGGGGAGAACCAGTATTGGGGCGCATCTCCATCTGAACTGCAGTGTGGAGGGCGTGCCCTGCACCACACTGATAGACTCATGGATCCACCTGTAATTGAACTGACAACCCTCCAGTCAGGAGTACAGTGCTCTAACTGCTACTCCAGTTTTCCTAACTTGTATGAGGAACAACCGTTCCTCTTTATATATATATATATATATATATATATATATATATATATATATATATATATATATATATATATATGTTTTTAACTAGATATATAGTTATTTTATGGTATTTTATAGTTATTTTAAGGTTATTTTGGGCAGTGCCTGAGTCCACGTGAAGTGTCTTTCATTGGTTGTTCTCGTACCGACGCGGCCCCTTGTTCTCCATTGGTTCGCTATTTCGCCCCCTGTCGGCTGGATTTACAACAAGGACTGGTTCTCGTCTAGGTGTCAAAGCTCCAGAATTGTCTGGAAGTATTACTACTTCCAGACTACTGGCACCGAAATGACACATTTAGTGATAGGTACAGATAAAACACTTGTCCAGCAGTTAGTTTACGACTCTTTCTAAAAACATTCTTTGTCAGTGGGGGAGTTTGTAACCAGACCAAGCAGACACAGAGAATGGTTTAAGATCCCCTCTGTATATTCCAATTCTGTTACTTTCATGCACAGAATGATATGATGACCCCCCCTTATGCTATATATATATATATAATATATATTAAATATATATATATATATATATATATATATATATATATATATATATAAACTTGTACTTTCTAGATAGGTACATATATGTCAATTGCTGTGGATAAGTGCATCAGCCAAATCAAATAATTTGACATGTATATTTTTAGCTTTCTATTTATTAATTTATTTCTACACCTATAATATTTATGCAAGTACTGGAAATATTGGAGACACAGGATCTGACTTAATTTAATTCAGTTTATTGGGCAGCTAACAAAATCCACGTAGACACAGACAGCCCTTCCCCACCCCAGAGCACTACTCTGCCTCTCAAGGTGACATCCACATATTACACAAATAACACCAGAAGGGTAATAACAATTACAGGGTAATGCATTTAACACTATTGGAACTTTACAATAACTAATAACAAAACACAACAATAATAATTCAGCTTTCCCCTACCATATTTCTCACTCCCAGCATCCTCTGCTACACATTAACCTAAGCGAAGAAAACTGCCACTCCATTCGCCAACAGGTGGCAATGGCGAGTCAGTCCAGTCATGCCCATTACAATATAAACATGTATTCATTTCTACATTTATTTAAATTATTTATTTCTACATGTATTTATTCATCTATGCATTTGTTTAATCATGTATTTATTTATATCAAATACAGTATTCGTTTATTCATTTTTAATTAAACAAGGAACTACACTCTACCAAACAGGAAACCAGATATTTTCAAACAGGAAATAAAGCATTTCCAAAATCAAGCAGAACCTTCAGGTAGTGTTCATTATGGTAATTGTTTGTTTATTAGTTTTAAAATGTTTAGTAAAACGTGACCTATTGTTTCACCTCTTTAGTACAACCGGCCCCCTTTGCTAATGACATCTTCAGTCAGGGTCGCAACCAAGCATAAATCTCCACATTTTTATAAAATGACTTTACACTTACTTCAAAAGATGCAACACGATTCAGTAAATTAGAACAATATACTTCGCATCCCGCACAGAGGGAGAACACCAATGTAAAACACCATTAAGTGAGGTTGGCATTGCAAGGGAGATGAAGGGAGATTTCACAGTGACTGTTTTCTAAGCATTATTTGTGAATGCTTATTCACCATTGCTACACCCTGTTAGAAAATTGACTTTGTTTGCATGTTTTTTTTATATATATATATAAACGATTGAGTGCAAACAGCCAGTCAGCTTTCAGATCTAGAGGGATTCTATTTTGCACAGATGGCCGATAAAACGTTGAAATGCTTAACTGTGAATTATATATTAAAATCAATCCAAGCACAAATATTGGCTTTTTCCCTTAACATTCTAATCTACAACTAACCTTATAACATAACATGTCTGTGACAGAACATTGTAATGAAGGCTCAATTCGCAGCTACTGGACAGCAAATCAACGGGGAAGACACGATTGGTCAACAATTCTGTCATCGGCTGAATCCAAACAACACCCTTCCAGTAAAACTCCCAAACCTGTTTCAATTCTTCCCACACCAGCCAATCCACTCCCTGCCTGCTTGAATGACACCCCGCCTCCAACAAGAAGTTTAAAGTCAGACTCAATACTACATGGACTATTCAACAATTGTACATGTCCAGATAAATTATAATAAGCAAGAGTAAGACCCCAATAAATAAATATGTTAGCAATAATAATAATTTTAATAATAATAATAATAACGTTTTCTCTACGTGTCTGTCGTCTATCTATTCTAATTATATTACGGACTACTGTCCTCAACGGAATGTTACCTGGCGAAATATCAGAAGTTTAAGGTAAATATAGGTTTTAAAGTTTTTTTTAAGAGAAAATAAAGAAATAAATTGTTTTCTAATAGCGGTAGAGCCCTCTCGATATTGGCTCTACCGTGTGGTAGATGACCTTGACTTTCATTAGTGGCCCCGCCTGTGGCTCAGGATGCATACTATATATATATATATATATATATATATATATATATATATATATATATATATATATATATATATATATATATATTACAGTACTGTGCAAAAGTTTTTAAACAGGTGTGAAAAAATGCTGTTAAGTATGCTTTCAAAAATAGACATGTTAATAGTTTACATTTATCAATTAACAAAATGCAAAGTGAGTGAACAGAAGAAAAATCTAAATCAAATCCATATTTGGTGTGACCACCCTTTGCCTTTAAAACAGCATCAATTCTTCTAGGTACACTTGCACAAAGTCAGGGATTTTGTAGGGATATAGTCAGGTGTATGATTAAACAATTATACCAAACAGGTGCTAATGATCATCAATTCAATATGTACGTTGAAACACAATCATTAACTGAAACAGAAACATCTGTGTAGGAGGAATAAAACTGGGTGAGGAACAGCCAAACTCAGCTAACAAGGTGAGGTTGCTGAAGACAGTTTACTGTCAAAAGTCATACACCATGGCAAGACTGAGCACAGCAACAAGACACAAGGTAGTTATACTGCATCAGCAAGGTCTCTCCCAGGCAGAAATTTCAAGGCAGACAGGGGTTTCCAGATGTGCTGTCCAAGCTCTTTTGAAGAAGTACAAAGAAACGGGCAACGGTGAGGAACGTAGATGCAGTGGTCGGCCAAGGAAACTTACTGCAGCAGATGAAAGACACCTCATGCTTACTTCCCTTCGCAATCGGAAGATATCCAGCAATGTCATCAGCTCAGAATTGGCAGAAAACAGTGGGACCCTGGTACACCCATCTACTGTCCGGAGAAGTCTGGTCAGAAGTGGCCTTCATGGAAGACTTGCGGCCAAACAGCCATACCTCCAATGTGGAAACAAGGCCAAGCGACTCAACTATGCACGAAAACACAGGAACTGGGGTGCAGAAAAATGGCAGCAGGTGCTCTGGACTGATGAGTCAAAAATTGAAATATTTGGCTGTAGCAGAAGGCAGTTTGTTCGCCGAAGGGCTGGAGAGTGGTACACGAATGAGTGTCTGCAGGCAACAGTGAAGCATGGTGGAGGTTCCTTGCAAGTTTGGGGCTGCATTTCTGCAAATGGAGTTGGGGATTTGGTCAGAATTAATGGTCTCCTCAATGCTGAGAAGTACAGGCAGATACTTATCCATCATGCAATACCATCAGGGTGGCATCTGATTGGCCCCAAATTTATTCTGCAGCATGACAACGACCCCAAACATACAGCGAAAGTCATTAAGAACTATCTGCAGCGTAAAGAAGAACAAGGAGTCCTGGAAGTGATGGTATGGCCCCCCCCCCCCCCTGATCTCAACATCATCAAGTCTGTCTGGGATTAGATGAAAAGAGAGAAGCAACTGAGGCTGCCTAAATCCACAGAAGAACTGTGGTTAGTTCTCCAAGATGTTTGGGCCAACCTACCTGCCGAGTTCCTTCAAAAAGTGTGTGCAAGTGTACCTAGAAGAATTGATGCTGTTTTGAAGGCAAAGGGTGGTCACACCAAATATTGATTTGATGTAGATTTTTCTTCTGTTCACTCACTTTGCATTTTTTTAATTGACAAATATAAACTATTAACATGTCTATTTTTGAAAGCATTCTTACTTTACAGCATTTTTTCACACCTGGCTAAAACTTTTCCACAGTACTGTGTATATATATATATATATATATATATATATATATATATGTGGAGCTGCATTTGTGCCATATAAAAATGTGAGGAACGTCATCCGTGTGTGTGTTCGTGTGTCCATCTGTCTGCGGTTACTGTTCTTAGACAGTTCTACGGTTATGCACCATACAGCGCTGTGAACATGGTTTATATTTTCTGCACTCTTAAGGATAGTTCATACACTAGTGCAGGGTGGTCTGTCAGCCCTGTCGACTCACACATATGTGTTCACGGGTTGATTTGAGCTCCCTGTGGCAGAGCAAAGCTCTGCCCTTTAAATTGGCAGGGATGGGGTTAACTTCCCCTACCTGCCTGGGTTTATTATGTTCAGGTGGCTGGGGTTGATTAGTTGATTAGGTTGATTAACGATCAATCAGCGCCCAGCCACCTGATATAAAAGGAGGCCTCTGCTTCTCATTTGGAGGAGGGAGCTGAGGAAGCAGGTTGGGTTTTTTTTGGGTTGTTTAGAAAGTTTGAATCCAGTGAAGGCATTGCCCAGCCTGGAAACTGTTATTTTTGTAAGTTTTGCTTTTTATCTTTTTTGTGTTTAAATTGCTTTGTTTTGGCCCTTGTGCCCTTTCATTTTGTGTTTATTTATAATAAAATAGTTATTTTTTTGAACTGCAGTCTGTCTCTGGGCCTCTATCCACTCGCCAGCCCGCCACACTCCCTATGAGATATTCGGATACAAATAAGCCCTGTATAAAGCTAATTTGATATGAATCATATTCAACATTTGAAATATACGCATTATTTCAAATAAAATAAATAAAATGTTTAAACAAAAATAAGCACTGCTCACAGAGCAAAATAAATAATTAAACAAAATAAATCTCGAACACAATAACAGTTAAGGTCGGGCTTGGCAGTAGCCTTCACAGAAACTTTAAATTTCGTTTTTAAAATTAATCTCGCTCCTTACTCTCTCGCTCTCCACTTCAGAACACCCACCCAAAGATGGACAGCTGCAGGCTTTTTATACAAGTGACAATCTCCCGATTAGTAACACATTAATCACTTAATTCCAGAGATGGCCACCTTCTGCACAAGGTTTTAAATCAGCAACTGGCAGAGGATGGGCTGCCAATCTCATCTCTGCCAGAATAAAATAAAAACAACAACAAAACAAACGCACAGCGTTCCGCCGTCATTTATATACACACACACACACACACACACACACACACACACACACACACACACACATAATAAACACAACAAACAAGTACAAAATAACACAGGGGCAGAGAGGGAGACCCCGTTCTAAAAATAAATACTGTACAGGGCTACTCGTCCTGTTACAATGGGTTATGACATAAAAAACATAAAAATAAATAATTGATCATTTGAGGTGCGATTTATTTTTATGTGCAATTATATTTGTGTTCAAAATGTAATAACAGTTTCTAATATGACATATTATCTATTATTTAATAATAGGTGTTAAATTTAATTTACAGTTTACAAAGACGTGACAAACTCTCACCGTCATTTTAAATTTGTAATCACCGCGGATATTTATATTAGGTTTTCTTCATACAAATAATACAGCGAAAGTGAAATAAATACATGTATGATTTGTATGTGTTGACATATTGTATCAGAAACCATTATGCATGTGTCTTGAGATTTATTTTGATGTGCAATTATGTACTGTGGTCATAAGACAGTAAGTTTGCCACCCGTTTTGTATAATACGGAATCATCCCGTATTGGTAAATAAAATGTTGCGTTCAGTTTCAAATCGATACGGAACACAGTTTGTTCCATATTTTGCAAAACTGAGCCAAATGTATTTTTCAAGAATGAGAAGTCAAAGATCTCCGTCTCTGGTGAAGCTCCAACTTCATACCGGAACTGGATCCATCTCAGAGTTGTCAGGTAATTATGGGAGGTGTAATAATTATTCACTTTACACATACTGAATGAAAAAGATTGACTAGCGCGAGGCAGTTCTAAATCCTATTGGGTGGTGTGTGCCGCTGTCAGCTATGTAGCTATGAAACATATAACCTAGCTGACTGCTTTCGGACACGATGGCAAATTTGGTAACACCTCAAAAAAAGACAAAACGGATGCAAAAATCTAGAGACGAATGGGAGAAGGTTTTTACATGTGTGAACAAAGTTCATGACAATATTTTCAAAGCCCGGTACACTGTGTGCAGAAAAGAATTTTCGATCTCTCACGGTGGATTTTGTGATCTTAGACAGCATGAATCGGGAGAAGGCCATGCTCATAACTGTCGAATAAGGAGAACCATTCAGGCTATTCAGTAGTTCTTTGTTCCAGAGAGATCATCTGAAGCTGAAGCTAGGCAGACTACTGTATTTACCCTTGCATAATTTATTCCTGTAGCTCAGGGGTCTCAAACTTGCGGCCTGCACAGCGTTGCAATGCAGCCCGCTAATAGTTACAAAAAAGTAATTTAATCTGGCCTGCATGGAGTTGAATGCGTAAAACTCAAGTAAACAGTTGTAAAACGTGTGTAGGCGATGTTGTGCATTGTTTATGGTTAGTTCTGTTGTAATACATTGCTACCACTTTTAAGAACTGTCACATCTGCTGCCATAAATTGACACAGTCCTGGTTTACAGCAGAGATAAGAATCCATACAGACTAACATGTGTTTGGGAGGAGCAACTGAACTGACAGCTTGGTGACAGTGAAAGTCCAACATTTTGTCCCGTACCAATTGACCTGTTGAGTCAGCATCAGTACAAAAAATAAGAGTGGCACTGAGACTATATGAACTACTCATCGTAGCAGTCGCTCGAAAATATATCGTACAGGGATCCCCAACAAACTAAATGAGCAAAGAAATGGCTCAGTCTAAAAGAAAAATTGACCACGAACACAGGCAAGTTCGAGTAAAGTGGACAGTAGATTATTTTTTGTGGAGTACAAACAAAGTGCGACATCTTTGATTTGCAAGGAAAGAGTTGCCATTTTAAAAGAGTGCAATATTAAACGGCACTATACAACAAAGCATACAGATCAGTATGATAAATATCAGGGAGAAGAGAGCGAGAAGACAGATTTGCAGTTAAAGAAAGGATTAGTGGTGCAGCAACAGCTTTTTCAGAAAGTGAAAAAAGAGTCAGAGGCAGCGGTTTTGGCAAGTTAATTGATGACTGAAATGATTGCTAAGTCTGGGAAGCCGTTCACTGATAGTGAATTTATTAAAGACTGTATAATCACAGTGTCTGAGGTCGTGGGTATACACTGTATAGGAAAGAGAGGCAGGACAGAAGAGGAGGAGGGGTAGCACTATACATAAGAAACAGTCTTGAAGCCCAGGTGTTAAACCTGGACAAAGAAAATAAAACCGAATCAATATGGGTCAGAATAACGGACAAAAATTCAAAGGGCATAATAATAGGAGCATGCTATAGACCGCCAGATTCAGACGGTGAGCACAATATTCTGTTATACAATGACACTAGAAATGCGTGTAGCAAAAGAGAAGCCATACTAATGGGGGATTTCAACTTCCCCCAAATAAAATGGGAAAACCCAGTGGGTAGCACGAAGGATGAAATAGAAATGGTGGAAATGACAAATGACTGCTTCCTAACACAATTTGTCAAGGCACTGACTAGAGGGGAGGCATGCCTTGATTTAGTCTTTTCAAATAACGAAGATAGAATAACTAAAACTGAGGTCAGAGAACCACTGGCAAACTCAGACCACAACATGGTCTCATTTGAAGTGTTTTTTAAAACCCCAAAAGTAATGACTAAAGCTAAGGTTTACAATTTTAGAAAAGCAAACTATGAAGGTATGAAACAGAGACTAACAGAAGTAGATTGGAGTAAAATAGAGAAAATACCCACAGAAGAAGGATGGTTGTTCTTCAAAAATGTAGTACTAGAGGCGCAAAACAATTACATCCCTAAAGTAGACAAATCTAAATGTAAAACTAAATTGCCAAAATGGTTTAATAGATCAATTAAAAAAAATATTCAGCGAAAAAAGGCACTTTACAGAGCATTAAAAAAGGACCAAAAAGAAAGTACGCAGAAAGAGTACACAGAACTGCAAATGCAAGTCAAAAAGGAAGTTAGAAAGGCCAAGAGAGAAATAGAAATGAACATTGCTAAGGGAGCTAAAACCAATTCCAAAATGTTTTTCCAATATTACAACAGCAAGAGAACATTCAAAGAGGAGATTAAATGTTTAAGAGATACAAATGGCAAAATCGTAGATGAAGAAAAAAAATAGCAAATATATTAAATGATTACTTTTCACAAGTTTTTACAAAGGAAGATACTGACAACATGCTCCACATGTCATCCAGTTCCTATCCAGTTTTAAATAACTTTAGCATAACCGAGGCAGAAGTGTTAAAGGGACTAGGAGCTCTTAAAATAAAAAATCCTAGTCCCTGGGCCAGATGAGATCCTCCCAGTAGTACTCAAAGAAATGAAAGAAGTAATTTACAAACTGCTAACCAAGATCATGCAGCAGTCTCTTGACACAGGGGTGGTACCGACAGACTGGAAAATTGCAAACGTAATACCGATCCACAAAAAGGGAAACAAAACTGAACCAGGTAACTACAGACCAGTAAGCCTGACTTCTATTATATGCAAACTTATGGAAACTATAATAAGATCCAAAATGGAAAATTACCTATATGGTAACAGGGTCCTGGGAGACAGTCAACATGGTTTTAGGAAAGGGAGATCGTGTCTAACTAACTTGCTTGATTTTTTTGAGGATGCAACATCGATAATGGATAATTGCAAAGCATATGACATGGTTTATTTAGATTTCCAGAAAGCTTTTGGCAAAGTCCCGCACAAAAGATTAATTCTCAGAAATGTCTTCATCTAAACAATGTGGGGAAGCTATAAAAAAGGCTAACAAGATGCTCGGATACATTGTGAAAAGTGTTGAATTTAAATCAAGGGAAGTAATGTTAAAATTGTACAATGCACTAGTAAGACCTCATCTTGAATATTGTGTGAAGTTCTGGTCACCTCGCTATAAAAAATATATTGCTGCTCTAGAAAGAGTGCAAAGAAGAGCGACCAGAATTATTCTGGGCTTAAAAGGCATGTCATATGCAGACAGGCTAAAAGAATTGAATCTGTTCAGTCTTGAACAAAGAAGACTACGTGGCGACCTAATTCAAGCATTCAAAATTCTAAAAGGTATTGACAGTCGACCCAAGGGACTTTTTCAGCCTGAAAAAAGAAACAAGGACCAGGGGTCACAAATGGAGATTAGACAAAGGGGCATTCAGAACAGAAAATAGGAGGCACTTTTTTACACAGAGAATTGTGAGGGTCTGGAATCAACTCCCCAGTAATGTTGTTGAAGCTGACACCCTGGGATCCTTCAAGAAGCTGCTTGATGAGATTATGGGATCAATAAGCTACTAACAACCAAACGAGCAAGATGGGCCGAATGGCCTCCTGTCGTTTGTAAACTTTCTTATGTTCTTATGTTCTTATGTATGTCCTGACAGGAGAAACGTTTTTAGCAATATTAGTATGTCTGCACATGCAGTAGCTGAGTGTGTTGTTGAACTTTCTAAAGATCTTGAGGAGCAGCTCTGCGAGAAAAGCAAAGATTCAGTGCATACTCCATCGTACTTGATGAGAGCACCAATTTGGTTGATAGTGTGCAGCTGGCGATATTTATGAGAGATGTTGATGATAACTTTCAAGTCACGGAAGAACTGCTAAGCTTGTCTACAATACGTGGTAGAACAACAGCAAATGAGATCTTTCAAAAACTAGAAGACACATTAGAATGCGCTGGTCTGCAGTGGCATTCTTTGGCAGGCGTAACAACAGATGGAGCCCCAGCAATGATTGGGAAAAAGAATGGGTTGGTAGCGCTTGTGCAGAAAAAGAACAAAACGCTGAGCAACCAGTAGCATTACACTGCATCATTCACCAGCAGGCACTGTGCATTAAATCTTTGAAGCTCGACAATGTTATGTCCATTGTTGTGAAATGTGTGAACTACATTCGCTCCAGGGGCTTGCAGCACAGAGAGTTTTTTGTTTTCATGGAGGAAATTGAATCCAAATATGGTGACTTGCTATACTTCACAGAGGTGGGTTGGCTAAGCAGGGGCACTGTTTTAAAGAGATTCTTTGAGTTAAAAACAGAGGTGAAAAGGTTCATGGAGGAGAGTAATATGCCTCTGTCAGTTTGAAGACACAAAATGGATGCTTTCCTTGTTGATATCACACAAGAGTTGAATAACCTAAACCTGAAGCTACAAGGTCCTGGTCAGCTTGTGACAACAGTGTTTGATGATGTGAAAGCATTCATAACTAAACTGTAACTGTGGAAAAATCTGATTTCTCAGAGTAATCTCACTCATTTTCCATCATGCAAGTCACTTCTGGAAGAGCTGGACATTGAAATGCAGTTCAGTGGTGCTGGATATGCTGCTAAACTTGACCTGCTTTTGGAAAAATTTGATCAGCGGTTGCAGATTTCAGAAAGCAAAGACTAAGCTTCCAGTTGTTTGTTGATTCATTTTTAGTTGATGTGGAAACAGCACCAAGTGATTTACAGATGGAGCTCATTGATCTTCAATGCAACAAACCTTTGAAGAATAAATTCAAGGAAGCCCAAGTAGATGTCACACAGTTCTTCAAGCAGCTACCACCATCTTTTGCACAGCTTTGCAAAAGCTTCAGAAAAACCATGGCTCTGTTCAGCAGCACATATATTTGTGAGAAACTTTTTTTTTTCCACTATGAATATAAACAAGTCAAAATACAGAACAAAATTATCTGATACACAACTTGCTGCAATCCTGAAGGTTTCAACTGTTCAGTCACTGAGGCCAGACAATAGACCCACAGAACTGAAGCGTTGCCAGGTGTCTGGTAAACACTAAAAAGTCTTTGGCAAACCCAAATTGTGAAAAAGTTCTATGACAGTTCAGTGTAATACTTCATGAATTAAGTTTTTAATTTTTTTTAACCAAAACCATCTTGGGTGATGTCATTGGCCCTACATTAGGATTTCAGGGTTAACATTGGCCCACATGTAAATTGAGTTTGAAACCCCTGCTCTAGCTAGATCGATTACAATTATATTAGTTAATGGTAGATAGCTAATGTTGCCCACCGCAAGCCATTCACTGACCCGAGCACAAAGTTATGATTTTCTTCTGTAATGCGGTCTCCGGTCTCTTTTTTTTCTGCTTTCTTGTGCACGGGTGTTGCTTGGTGTTGCGTTAGGGTCTGTTCCTTATTTTTGAGGTCATGAGGTGGCAACCCTATGACAGTGTTGAAAACTAGCAGCCAGTTTTGAAATGCCGGTCAAGTATCAGACACTTATCTCGCAATCAGACTCTTATTTGGATAGATAGCTTTCCTGTTTCAAGCAGTGAAATTCTTCACTCAGAGATTTAGAACTGCAATAGAATAAAAATAACGATGAAATACACTTTCATACATTCTCAAAAAGAATGAAAAATGTAATATTTAATAAGTATGAAAGAAATCTCACTAATAGCTCATTGTAACACAGTCAAAAGATGATTCCATGTTGTTTAAATTATTGAACAGACATTTTTGCTGCTTACTATTAAAATGTGTTTGACCAAAAATGTGTGTGTGTGTGCGTGTGTGTGTGTGTGTATGTGCATATATACACACACAGGAACTTCATGGAATTTACCAAAGAGAAAATCTCCTCAGGCTGGACCTGCAGCTGCCAAACTCCCTCTTAGCAGTGGGCTTATATATAACATGGTAATGATATATTCCTTAAAAACCTCCAGCGTGGAATTAAACCAAACCTTCTGTAAATATATCTGTCCCTTCCCTTAGACCTTTGTTTTTATTGTATATATTGTTTTGTATTGTGTGTATTGTTTTGTTTTAATAAAAGTGCATTTTTAATATATATATCTTTGTTATTGAGAAATGTATGTAGACATAAACATTACTGTATGGTATGCAATGAATGCTGTATGATATCTACATTATATTCATGATATCTTTATATTTAATTCATGAGATCTGGTGTAAAACATAACAATTAAAACAAATCAGATAACATTAAGAGCAAGCTCTCACAGAGTTTCACATAATAATCGACAAGCACAATGTATAACCTGTGATATGACGATTTATCTTTCCTGAAATGCAACGACTGATGAGTGGGGACTTTTATTGTAGAAGTGAGGATCAGAGATTTGCACAGGGTACTAAATTAAATTGGAGGGCTATCTGAATTATTAGTACAGTATTTGGTGCTGAGTGAGTACAACCATCACGTCAAGTAGGATTACAGATGTCCATTTAATAATATAACTGCACTTTAGGACGGTATGTATAGGAAGCCAATCGTTTTGTACGTTTCTCAAATTGTCAATACACCTTAAAACACAATCTTCCACTACAAATGTGTACGTTTTCTATACTAACAGGTTTAGCGACACCCAGACTTCACAACGTCAAAAACATTATTCTGTACATGAAGAAAGGTGTTTGTACCCACTTTCCCACTCAATTTACTGAAAAGGTTCAAAGTCACCGAGCAATTTACCATAAAAATAATATAACTGTTAAAGTGAGCTTAAACACTTATTAAACACTTATCATCTTACTCCACAGTGGCATGTCCACGAACAACATTTAAAGGAAATGCACATTTGACAAGTAGTGATTTTAACTATGCATAGACATAAATTATACCGACAAAGTAATGTTTTTAAAATATTTATGTAAAAAAAACTAAAATAGAGCAAGCAATTTCCTGAAGATAAAATGTATTTATAATACAAATGAAACGTAAATATACATTACGATAAATGTAACCTACACTTCGATAAATAAGATGACAACATATTTAAACAAAAATTACTGTCTGCAATGCAATTTTTTTTTCATTTCTCAAAAACTATACAAATGGCGTCCTGTAATTTTCGATGAACACAGAGAACCTTGTCTTTAAATTATAAGATTTGCGGGTGCGTAGAAAGGCTCAAAGGCAAACGCTAACTTATTTCAGGGCTAACTTATTTCCTGTGACACCGGTTTTCCGGTTTACCAAGGTTTAGGTACATTACTGTATTAACACCGTTCCTTTTATTCTACAACGCAATTATAATAATTCCTTTATACAACGGTTAACGTATTTTTCAACTGCAAACACAGCTTATTCTAAATCAAGCAATGGTATTTGCAGCCTTAGCAAAGTGTCTGAGGAAGATATTTTTGTGAACTGATACTGTGTTTTGATAATGGTTTTGAAGGAAACTGTCAACGACACAGAAAACATGCTTCAATTGCTGTGTCTGTGACCCAGAGTTTGCTGTGCCGGCTCGTGTCTGTTGTCTTTCTGAAGTCACACTTAGCTTTTAGAGAAACGCCTTCTCCAAACCTTGCAGCATAGCTCACGTTTTCAACGTGGTATATTTACATTTGTCTGGATTATCAACAGTCAGTTTAATGTAATAGATTAATATGAACTTTATTGTAAAACTATACATCTCGTATCACGGATTTAGTACATTATGTTTGTTTAAATAATTGATTTATTTATTTAATATAGCGTTGACAAGGCTGCTCACGAGTTAGTTGTATAATGATAAAATGTCATTCGTCTCTGCTAACAAGGTGGCAGCAGTAGTTTTAGTGGTTACTTGCATTACGATTAGCAGGTCACTCATGATCTTTGCATCGTCCCTTTGTTTCACAGCCGCAGCCAGCCTCACTCAGTAACATTTCTGCAGAGATTTCTGTGGGTGTTGGGTGACGTCTACAGCGCATCTCCACTATTCCGTGCAGCACTGCGCAGAACTGAGGAAATCTGCGCTATAAGAACACGACCAACGTTTCATTTAAAATTAGTACATACCCGTGACTGCAGCAGGATAGCCTACTTATTATCAACATAGTTTTTTTTTAAACAAGTTATAACAGTATTCAATTTTCTTAGGTAACTGAAGAAATGTTTTTTATAAACTCCACATGTGTAATAACCATTGGAAGCTTACTTGTGCAATGTCTTGACGTGTAGCTATAAATCCAACAACACATTTTAGTATTAAAATACCGATCATTTCCCAATTCTGTGTACCATCAGCTAAACAATGTATGTATTTGTTTATTTAATTTTATAGGTTAAAATGTTCTAACAAGCTACAGCACCATGTCATTTTGAGCAAATAGTAGATCTTAATGCTGAGAGTCTACACCTTTTTAAAAAAAAAAATAAATAAAATTTGATTGTCTTTATAAAAAATAAACCTACCAATTTATTTGGCATAGTAAATACTAAATACCACATGTTTAAATCATTCCATGAAAGGAAGCGTGATTTGTTGGTTTTATTTGTGTGATTTATAGTAATTTAAGTAATTTACATTAGTCTTTCTTCATTTAAGCCTTTATTTTATAACTTGCATGATGTACTGTATACCGTGATATTAAGGTTACCACAGTATTTTTTTTTAACAGTGATCATAATGTGCAAATTTTATACCGTCCCATCCCTACTCTCGGTAGTTTCAAATAAGTTTTTTTAACTTGTACGAGGAACTACCGTTCCTCTCATATATATATATATATATATATATATATATATATATATATATATATATATATATATATATATATTTTTTCGATATTTCTATATTTCATTCATATTGAATATTCCAGTTTACAAACTGACATAGCTAGTAAAATCATAATAGATCTACTTTATTTGATTATAATGACCAATCGAAAACATAACTCTTGAATCATTAAATAAAATATGAATTTGACATTGTTGTGTGTGGTACAAAATCATTTGCAATTGTTATAAATCCAATAACCACACAACGTTCATTTCGTAATATACATGTACAACTCTCATCTATGTGTTGAATGTATAACCCCATATAGAAGCCAAACAGTAAACAGATCTACATCTTTAACTGCTGAAGTTATTAAAACAAAGCTTTAATAAAAATTATACATATATATATATTACAATCACTATGATGTATTGAATGGCCACTAGTTCATGGAAAAGCAATTTTAAATAATTAGCACTATGACATAAGTTTAGTGAACCAGTCATTGTGTCTCAAGCAAAAAAACACTTGAATCAATTTCAGTTTATTATATTTTAACTATCTGCAGCAAACACCTGCATTATAAAGACAACCTGGATTTGACCCTGTGTATTACATGCATTATAATCCCCTCTTTTGATTTCAACATGATTGACTAAGCTGCTCAGAGGGATAAGCCTTGTCTCAGCTGTGATGACAGGCTTAGTGAATAAGAAAAAATTATAACATTCTAACAAATACCGTAACAACAGATAGCATTTGTGAATAAAATGGTTTATTGGCAATTTGTCTGACTAGCTGTTTTATGTTGCAGTATTATTTGATGTACAGTGCTGGGTCTTAAAAACGAGTGCACAGCTGAAACTCTTAGCCTGTGTTCTTTCTCTGATAAGTGGGTGCTCTGCACCCACCCCACAACAGTTTTTTGTTTTGTGCAATATACTTGAGAGAGACTCTAGAATTACAAGGAAACTGACAATTTGGATGACCGGATCCAACCTGTTTTGTGCACCTCTTTGCAAAGATAAAAAAGTTATTATCATTGTATTTGTGGGGCATAGATGTCCCTTGTATCTTAAAGGGTTCATGATCTGTCATGTTAAGAAAACAATGCCCTGAAATCAAATAAAAAAATGGGTCAAATTAAAAAGTCCAGCATAATGCAAATGTTCCTAAAACACAGAAATTGTGCTAAGAAATTATATCGTTAAGACGCATTTCATTCTCTGCCTGGTCTCAGGCATGTGTTAATTATGGTGCCGTTAAGGTTTAATTAATGGCACAATACAGATTTATGAATCATATGAATAATATGTTCATGAGAGAATTGTTCTTTAAGGGTACTTCATTTTAATGTGGCAATGAGTGATGTTTATGACGATAAATGGTGTTTGCGCATAACCCGATGAAATACTATTATTGGCACGATGAAGGAAATGGTAAGTTTTTGCATATGGGCTGGTAAGTTTTAAGAATGTGGTCTTCTATAGGAAGAAAGGTGATTTCTAAAATCTGCTTTCTGAAGGAGAGTGCAGAATCAAACACAAAAGTTTTGCAGTTCCCTCTCTGATCTATATTTTAAACCTGTCTCCATTTTGCTGGATTTTCTGCAATACATCACAAGATTACAACTTCCCAACAAGATCAAAAGGGGATAAATATGAACAAAAAAATATTTTTTAAAGAGACAAGGTTCAATATTTATTATTACAAGTTTATTTAGTTTAAGACCTTTTGTCACTGATACAAACTATTGCCGGTAAAATGACTTCCTTCAAAGGCACTGAAAAGCATAAAGAACAGTCTGTAAAATGTGTCAGGTAAATGTTTTGGTGACAAGTAAGGTTGTTCATGCTAATAGGACATAAAATAATAGATTTTAAAGACTGTTTTAACTTAATGGAGAAAAATGTTAGCTAAGGACATTGGCTAACTGGTGCTTAGTTTTGAACAAACCACAAGACATCACAGCTGTTTTCATGGCTTTACAAGTCATTTTGTACAATATGGTCCAATTTTTCACAACCTGCTATATTATTTATCTTGGTTGAACGTCATTTTGGAACATATGAAGTAACAAACAAAGGCATTGGGCATAATAAAAATTAATAATACTTAAAATGATTAAAATTATGTTGATGTATTTTTAAGCTGATACAAAATAATGGCCTTTAATCTGTGTTTTCATGTTGCAATATGTTATAATATGAAAACAGGTTCTTTTTATGTACCCAATGTTAAAAAAAAAAAAACATTCTGTAAAAAACAAAACAAATCATGCTCATTGGATGAAAGTTTATACAAAAAGAAGCAGCCATTGCTTTATTTTAAATCCCACTAAATCACCTGCAATTAAAGAAGAAATAAAGCTCTATATAATACATATTTGCTAAATGGGTTTATGATAAGTACCCTGCAGGCTACATTAATTCACAATAAGGAAGACAATAATATAACCTGTTGTTTTTGTTTATTATGTTGTCAAAAATGTAAAATGCCATGTAAAAACCTCAAATGTGTTTATAGTTCAACCAATCAAAATCATTTACATTTAATATAGCACCTCATATACACGGGGAGCATCTCAGGGTCATATAGTTACATAGTCAGAAAAGGAGAAATTAAAAAAAACAAACACTTTACTCTATAAAATCTGCAACAAAAACAAAGAAACAACAATATACTACAACACAAATTTAAACTGAAAACCTGATCAAACAAAAATGTTTTGTATGTGTTTTAAAAAGGGGAAGAGAGTGGATGCTTCTAATGTCCCAAGGTAGGGAGTTCCAAGGTGTGGGTGCTTGATCGCTAAAAGAACGCAATCCATAGTTAAGTAAATATATACAGTAGGCTGGCAACAGTATATTTTTTTACATTATGTGCTTTTTGTCTTCATCAGCCAAAGTGTCTTTGGATCAAATTTCTATTAGAGTTTTTGGCAATATACATCTGTGCAATACGTGGCAGCAAACATAAGAAAGTTTATAAAGAAGAAGCAGCTATTCGGCCCAACTTGCTGGTTTGTATTATTTAAAAGCAATAATAAAGCTTAGTTTTGGCCATTGAATTGTTTGACTTTTGTTTATAATCACTGCCTCACCTCTACACCTGTGTATTACCAACCACACGTTCACAATATTGCAAAATAAGCTGAAGCAAACAAAGTGTTTGTCTTTCTTTTATATCCTTCTTCAGATTGGTATTCATCTTCTCTTAAGAGAGTGAATGCAGATGTAAAAAAGCTTCATCATCCAAAAAGCAATTTTGAAATGTGGCTGTGGAATCTTGTATTTAAAAAATAAATAAATTGGACCAAAAAATGTTGATAAAGAATTTATATATTTATGATAGAGATTATTATCTGTCTTTTATATTCAGTCTTTTACTGCTTTACTTCCTGGGTCAATTCATCTCAGCAGTGTTTTCAGTCAAATCATTTTACTGGCTGAAAGCATATCTGTCATTAGTGAACACATGGCCATAGTTAGTCCAGACCTCGGTTAAAATTTTTGCTTAAATGTTAATTAATTAATTAATTAATTAATTAATTAATTAATTGATTCTGCAGTGGCGTGCCAACTATGTGTGCAATGCGCGCATTGCATGCATTGGAATATATTTTATTCCACATTTGTAAGAATAAGAAAAAAATGTTTATTCTACAATATTTTGAAGTATGTATATGATAACCCTTTATTCATTCTTGTTGTTTTGTTGGTCAAAGCATGCAACATTCCAAGTTGAATTGGGTTGCCTAGGCAACGCGACGCAGCATGCACCTCACTTCCTGGTAACCGTGTGCTGGAAAACATAGGCAAGGCACTCAACTGTAGAATTGAGTCCTCCTTAATTGAACATTGAGTGGCGAGCAAACTCTTGTCGTCAAAATCAAAGTGGAAAACTTAATGAAAAGTTTGTTGACTAATCAGTTTAGTGCAAGAGACTTAGCAGCAGAAAAAGAAATTATAAAACAATTATATTATAAAACAGAAGGCCAAAACGAAAATTGCAAGTAGTAAGTACTTACAGAAAAGATGTGTATTTTAGCAAAGCGATTTACAATTGTAAATGGATCTTGGTGTTTGATTTATTATATCGCTATTAGTAGCCAACATTATAAGAAATGTTTTTATCTGTTTATCTAAAGGTTGTTGCATTCCTTGCTAAATACTCTCCGCACACCAAATATATTTTGTGGAATTATTGAAATGGTTAACGTGCACATATAAACAAAATCTGCTATACCAGGTGCTAGGTTTAGGGTTCGAGTATGTCCTGCCGCTGTGAGACGCCAGTCATCCTGTGAGATGCCAGTCATCCTACATCAGCTTCAGTGTGGACAATGGACACATGGAATATAAATTAATTCAAGTAAGAATTACATTTTACAATACTAATTATACATCCCTAAGTATGCCTGTTGTGTATACATTTTGTCTAAATGAAAACCAGTCAGGCTTGTAAATCCAAGGTTTATTTTAAACAAAAAGGTTGGAACATAAAAAAGTTAAATGCTCTGACTGCACTGAAGGAAAACGATTAAGCAAGAATCTGTTTTATTCAGTTTAACCTTGGATTTTTCTAAGTGAAAATGCAATATTCTGTTTAATTTAATAAAATACTAATAAGATTCCTTTTTGTATTGTATGAACTTCTGTGCATTGGGCTACATTACAAAACGAACTACTGATCGAACAAAATAGATGTGAAAATGTATTTAAAATAAACTTTAGATGGTTTACCATGTAAAAAATACAAACTGCAAATTAATTTATCTTTTACTGTATTGATGTATTTAATTTAAAGGTACTTATACAGACATAAGAGATTAATTGATCAGTCTGCAGCTAGCTGATATAACTGATAATTGTCTATATGTGAATATATTATACTGTATGTGTAGCATTGTTGAATCACATTTAATTTAGTCCTGATATCTAAACCAATATATATATATATATCTTTTTCCTGTAACACACACTTTTGGACCTGCTGAAAGCTTAAACAACTCTCTTCCCACTGTGTCGACTACAAAGGCAAAACATCAGGGTAGTTTATTGAAGTTTTTTCAGAAGAAAACAAAAACAAATGCTGATGAAAATAAGAGTGTGCCTCATAGACTTGTTTCCGGTAGTATATCTAGTGTGATTTAGAATCAC